>NW_010965372.1:8965798-8990067 GCF_000463585.1 Tarenaya hassleriana | reverse complement strand
GGGAACGGACGGTCTAGTGGCTTGGTCCCTTCGGTCTGGCCGAAGATGGAACGGACGTTCCGCGAATGGTGGAACGGACGTTCTGGGTACAGAACGGACGGTCCAGGTCCAGAACGGACGGTCTGGACTCGTCTTCTTCCTCCGAAACCCTGCGAACCCTAGAACGGACGGTCCATGCCTGGAACGTTCATTCTAGACGCACCAGGAACTTCGGTTTTTCCAATTTTTGCACCAAACTCATCAAGTTATACATCAAAATGATCCCTAGAACATTAGGAATCCAAATCTAACACCAATTTCATGCAATTTTCACTCAAAGCAATCAAATCTCCATTTTCAATTTGATTATCATTTTCGGGCATAATCCAAAACACTCACCTAGCTCAAATTCGAGCTTGGGGTTTCGTTGGGGATGTTCTGTAGAGTTGATTTATGCGTTCCTTGTTCGATTTCGACTGAAATCGAAGCTTTACTCAAAGATTGTAGATTCAGAAATTTGAGAGAGTTTGTGGGAGAGTGAGAGAACGAAGTGGGAGGTCGAATACAGGGGAAATGGTGGAATTAGGCTGCAATCCTCGTGTCCCAGAGGAAGCAGGAGGTGGCGCACGCCGGAGAGATGCCGAAATTGCGGCGGTGACTCGGCAGGAGAAGAGGCGGCGCGCGATGTCCAACTCAGCCCCGTCGGAACGGACGGTCTGAGCAGCGGAACGGACGTTCCGCTCGGGCTGGAACGGACGGTCTGCTTGTTCAGACCGGACGTTCTGGCCCGTTTTCGTCCGTTTTTCTCGCTCGTTTCGGTCCCATTTTTCGGGTCAACTTTGTTAGGATCTAATTTAATATTTTAGAGACATTTTTATGGCTCATATTTAATTTTCTAAAATTTGGTTTCAAAGTTGAATTTACGGGTTATTACAGTATCAGAGCTCCGGTTCCGATCCAAGAGGTGAAATCGCCGGCAAAGGCGAGGTAAGTTAGGGTTCTTAGTTCGAATCTCGACTGTGTGAACGATTTGATGCTCCGTTAAGTGTTTCAGTCAAAGACGGAGGCGGATCGGCGACGGTGGGAGTAGATCTGAAAGTCTCGGAGTCTCCGTGGCCAGATCCGTCGAGGTGGAGCGTCTGAGATCAAGATTCGGTGAAGCCAGATTCGAACCAGGTGAGTCGGGTAGGTTTTCTGACTCGGTTTCATTATTTTTCCGCGTTTTCTCCGATTTTGAGACCGACCGAGTTTCATAGAAACTCGGTGAACTCGGCAGAGAAAGGCTCGATTCCGGCGAAACTCGGTCCCGACTCGTCCGAGTTAAGGTTTGAGTGGAGGAATCGGGTGAGTCAACGACCGAGTCAACTGGGTTGACTCAGAGTTGACTCGGCGGCTAGGGTTTTCCGAAATTAGGGTTTCGGATTTAACCGGTTCAGGCCGGTTTAATCGATCCGATTTTGGTTTAACGTGTTTTGGGTCAATCAAACCTGGTTCGATTCGATCCATGTCCGGTTCTCGACGGTCAGACCGGGTTGAGCCCGGTTCCATCGGTTCAGACCGGATTCCGGCCGGTTCAGGCCGGTCAGACCCGGTTCAGGCCGGTTCAGACCGGTTCACTCCGGTTCGGTCAATCCGTTGACCAATTTGGTCAACAGTTGACCGGTTTAGGTCCAATCGGACCGATTCAGGTCCGGTTTGGGGTCAATTGGACCGGTTCAGACCGGTTCAGGTACGTCCAGGTCCGATTTAGGTCAATCGAGTCCGGTTTAGGTCATTCCAGGTCCGGTTTAGGTCAATTGAGTCCGGTTTAGGTCAATCTAGGTCCATTTAGGTCAATTCAGACTAGTTTAGGCTGGTTTAGGTCAAATTTAGGGTATGATTTGTTCGGTTCTGACTAATTCAGACTTGTTTGGGTCAATTAAGTCCGGAAGAAGTCAATGTAGGCCGGTTTAGACTTGGTATAGGTCTGATTTAGGTCTGATTTGTCCGGTTAGGGCTAGAATTATCCAGGTTTAGGTCAATTGGGTTCGGTTTAGGTAAATCTAGATCGGTATAGGCTGAAATAGGTCTGATTTAGGTCTGGTTTATCTGTTTAGGACTGGTATTAATCATGTTAGGGTCTGAATTCGTTGTTTAGGACTAGATTAGATCGGTTTAGGGTCTGGAGTGTACAATTAAGACTAGAACTAACTGGTTTAGGGTTAGGTTAGTCCAAATTAGGGCTGATGGTGTCTAGTTTAGGACATAGTGGACTGGTTTAGGGTATGTTAGGGTCTGTAGTGATCGGTTTTACCCTGTTAGGTTGGATTAGTACTCAATTTGGCTTGGTTTAGTGAAAATTCACTAGGAATAGACCTGTTTAGATCTCGGTTTAGCTAATGTGAGTCATAGATTCCGGTTTTCTGTTCAGTATAGGTCTGAATAGGTGAATTTGACTAAGCTTAGCTAGGTAAGAGGTCAGGTTAGACTTGAATAGGCTGGTATGGGTCTAAAATTCACTGGTTTAGGTCGGTATAGATCTGTAAAGGCTGTTTGGGTCTTGGTTTAGGCCTAGTCTAGCCAAATTTGGGTTAGTCTAGTTTAATTTAGGTCTGATCAGTAGGTAATTAAGTCAAAATAGGCTTGGTTAGGTCTGATTAGTGGTTTAGAATGTCTATAAAGACATTGTCTAGGTCTGATCAGATTAGAATCTGATTGTAGACTTAGGTATTATCTAGTTTAGGACTAGATAGGACTCCTAAGTACCGGTTTTTAGTCATAGAGCCCGGTATCTTGACCGGTTAGGTCTGATTTGTTGAGATTTGACTAAAACGGGTTGGTTTAGGGGTTGGTAATAAGTGTAGAATCACTAGGTATAAGTCTGTAGGGGTCGATTTAGATCAGAGCAGGTCTATAGGTTTTGGTTTTAGGCGTTTATAGGGTCTGATCAGAGGGAAATTAGGTCTCATTAGGCTTAGTTTAGGTCTGATTATGATACTAAAAGTCTAATCAGGGGTTGGTAAGTCAATAGGGTTGGCTTAGGTTTGATGATTAGGACTTTTAAGTGAATGACTAGGACTTAGGGTAACTAATCAGGGGTTGATTAGGTCAATTAGGGTTGGCTTAGGTCTGATTAGGTTTTCCGGTCTAGTTTGGGCTTTTGGTTGTCTAACTAGGGCTGTTAGGGTCTAGATAGCACTTGGGTAGGTCTGATTAGGACTTTGTGAGGGACCAGGTAGACTTGGGATCGTAGAACTGGTTAGGACTTTGTTGGGGGCCATGTAGACTCGGTGTTATAGGTCTGATTAGACGTAATCAGGTCCGATTAGCCTTAAGTTAGATCTGGTTAGACGTAATCAGGTCTTAAGGTAGGTTGTGTTTTGAGTCTAATAGGCCGGTTAGGTAAAATTATGCATAGGGTAAGTCAAATCAGGTTTGTGCGAGAGTCTAAGAGGTCGATTAGGTAGAAATATACCTTGTGGTAAGTCCAATCAGGTCAGGTCTAGAGTGTATTAGATCCGTTTAGGTAAGATGTACCTAGGGTGTTGTCCGGTTAGACTTGGTTTAAAGTCCGTTAGATCGGGTTTAGGTAGAGTGCCTAGGTTAAGTCCAGTCAGGTTGTGTTCTCTAGGTCTTGTAGGTCTAAGTAGGTAGAGATGTACCTAGGCTTAGGACCGATAGACTAGGATTAGCGTGTTAAGCACGGCTAGGTAGAAACATACCTAAAGTTAAGTCTTCTAGGGTTCGGTCTCATCCCTCGTGTCATGTTACATCACTCCTAGGGTCGGGTAAGTCACTTCCGGGTAGAGTCGGTTTTAGACTCGGGTTTTATCGTCTTAGGATGATGGAGTTAGATGTTCTAGCTCGGTATACCCCTAAAGGGGGTATGGTGGAAGGACTAGGGGTCTCAGGCAAACCCGAGAAATCGGGTGCAGGAGAAGGCCAAGGACCAGGTGGAGTGAGTTGTTCTGCGGGTAGGTAGGGACACTACAAGAAGGTGTTGTAGGTCCCGGATGACGAGGTAGGGAGAGTCCGAGGTAGAAGGACGTGTTGACCTCGGAGGAGTAACCGAAGTTGCTTCGGTTCTCGGTGGTAGCTCAGGAGGTGAGGTCTCCACATTTAGGTGGAGCTTCCTCGGGTAGGATGCTCATGAGATGATGTGAGCTGGGAGGTGTCGGGATTCACCGGGTAGAGTCGGTGTAGGTTGGCACTAGGACACTCCCTCTCGAGGTGGAGCACGTGCACTCACGTGTCTCATTCTCGGTGGAGCATCGTAGAGGACTAGAAGCGTCTTCACGGACAAAATCGTGGGACAATCTTAGTTGACAGGTTAGGGTCCGAGAGTAGAAGTCTTATACCTACAGGTAGTGTAGACTTCACGGGGATCCGGGCTAGGTATCTAGCGGGTTTCGGTAGTATGACTCAGGTTAGTCTCGGGGAAAGTCGGGATAGACTTAGGAGACGGGTAGACGTCGGGTATAATCCTCGGGTTAGCTAGCGGGTATAGTCTTGGACTTTACTAGGAGGGTTAGTTAGACGGTCTAGGGAGTCATACAACCAAAGGTAGCGTTTGTCGGTCAGACAACGCATGTTCGAACTTCGGTTCGGGTTTTATCGGGGTGAACGTTCTAACACGTTTACCAAGTGTTTCAGGTTTGGATAAGCTGATCGGTGGCGGATAAGGCGACAAGGCCTTGAGGAGTCATCGACGGGAGCTTCATCAGATTAAGGGCGACATGTGACTAACTCCGGGACATCAGGTAAGCGAGGTAAGTCGGGTAAGTTTGCATTTAAATTCCGACGAAAGTCGAGGGATCGACGAAAGTCGAGGGATCGAAGAAAGTCGATCGGTGATGGAAACAGAGAATTCCACTAGTGTTTTTTTTGTTATTATTTCTTTGCTCGTTCCTTTCTCCACCAAGGTGGAGATTGTTGGGCCCGCTCGGCCCAGCGGCCCGTTTGGCGGAAAAAGAACTCGGCCCATTTGGCCAATACGCAGCGTTTTGAACTAAGGGTTAATGAAACCCTAATGAAACCCTAATGTGGCTCGAGGTGAGAAGGTTCGAGAGAGAGAGACCGGAGAAAGAAGGAGACCGCGACCGCGGTGGAGCTTTCCCGGCGTTTGGTGGAGCTCGGACTCGACGGCGACTTAAGGTAAGTGAGCCGAGGTCGGTAAGGTGTTGTGTTACTCTCCTTTCTTGGTTGTCTTCGGACTGGTTCTTTATTCGGCGAGTCTCCAAGTTGTGGAGCATCGTCGTCTCTTGTTCTCTCGGTTGTTTCCGTTCTCTCTAGTGGATTCGCCGGCACCGTCTGGCCGAGATGTAGGCCCGAGCTCCGCTCGATAATCGAACTCGTTAAAACTCCGACTGTCTTCTTCTTCCTCACACGTACGAGCGTTGGAGAGAACCGTGAAGGTTCGATATCCACTTCAGAATAGATATAAAGAAATACATAATTATATATTAAACAATAGTACTAATTAGAAAATGTACAAATAATTGTAAAAGCTTAATATGTGTACATATATGACATATAAGCAAAAATGATATATATAATTTGAAATTTCATTAGTTCATTAATTTGATTGTGATCAATTTAAGATATATGAAGCAAACCATTGGTGTTAGAAAACGAATTTGAATTGATTATCCAAACCAAAAAATTAACTCTTTACCCTTAATGTAATAAATATGTCTCTCTATAAATATATATAATATATATATAAGAAGGGGCCCATTCCCGGCGCAAGTAGGAAGTCATTGTTGAATAATTGAGCACTCGTATTCGGCGACTTTCATTGACCCATCGTCGCTTATTTTCTCCTCACCGTTCATATCAAAGAAGCTCTCTAAATCATTCTTGTGGACGATGGGAGGGTGTTTCTCTGTATCAATATCCTTAGATCAAGTCTTGAATCATGCCTCTAACCGCCTCTGCGGCGACGGAAATTATCTCCGCAGCCTCGAAAAAAATATCGATGCTCTACAGACCGCTAAGGAAGAGCTCCGGTCCAAGAGGAACGATTTGTCGAGAAGGGTTGCCAGCGAGGAGTACGGAGGCCGACAACGCCTTGTTGAAGTCCAGTTCTGGATTTCCGGAGCCGAAGCCATTGAGGAACAAGTCGATGTTCTGCTCGCCGCTAAAGCCAATCAAGTTCAAAGGTTGTGTCTTTGTGGATATTGTTCCAAACGTTTCATATTGGGTTATCGTTATGGTAAAAGGGTATCGAAAATGCTCGAGAAGGTTAAAGATCATAAATCTAAAGGAGTTTTCGAAGTTGTGATCGGGAACGCTCCCACACGTGCGGTGGCACTGAGACCTATCCAGCAGCCAACTGGTCAAGAAGTTCTGCTCGAGAATGCATGGGGACATCTGATGGACGACGGAGTCGGAACCCTTGGTCTATACGGCATGGGCGGAGTCGGCAAAACCACTCTTCTCAAGCAGATCAACAATAAACTCCATGAGGAAACATGTAAGTTTGATATTGTCATTTGGGTCGTGGTGTCTAGCGTCGTTCAAGTGCATAGCATCCAAGAAGAGATTGCGGAGAAACTAGGGTTTAACAACTGTTTAACAGCGACGGTTGGAAACATAAAAAAGCACAGGACAAGGCCGCTGACATATACAATGTCCTAACGAGAAAGAGATTTGTATTGTTGTTGGACGACATTTGGAGCAAAGTGGATTTAACAGAGATCGGAGTCCCGTCTCCAACAAGAGAAAATGGATGCAAAGTAGTATTCACCACTCGTTCTAAGGAAGTGTGCGGGCGCATGGGGGCCAATCCCGAGATAGAGGTCGAATGTCTGTCGTCGGATGACGCATGGGACCTATTCAAAAAGAAGGTCGGGGAAATCACGCTTAGTCATCCACAGATTCCAGAACTAGCTCAGATAACTTTTAGAAAATGTCGGGGTCTCCCCCTAGCTCTCAACGTTATCGGCGAGACCATGTCGTGCAAAAGGACGGTCCAAGAGTGGCGTCTTGCAATCGACACGTTGACTTCCTCGGCCATCGAGTTTTCGGGTATGGAAGACGAGATTCTTCCGATTTTAAAAGTATAGCTACGACAATTTAAGGGATGAACAGATCAAGTTGTGTTTTCAATACTGTGCTTTGTTTCCAGAAGATTATGAAATAAGTAAAGAAGAGTTGGCTTATTACCGGATAGGTGAGGGAATTATAGATGAAAACGAAGACGTGGAAAAGGCTATGAACAAGTGTTACGAAGTAATCAACACCCTCATCTGTTCGTGTCTGTTGATGGATGATAACATAGAATGGGTGAAAATGCATGACGTGACTCGTGAAATGGCATTGTGGGTGGCGTCTGATTTGGGAAAGCAAACGGAATATTTTGTCGTGCAAGCGGGGTTCAAATTACATCAAATTCCGAAGGTCAAGAATTGGAGCGATGTGAGATGGGTGTCATTGATGCAAAATGAAATCGATGAGATATCGACGGACAGTCCTCAGTGTTTCGAGCTGGAAACATTGCTCCTCCAAGATAACGAGTTTGTAAAACTATCAGGCGACTTCTTTATGTGTATGTCGAGGCTGCTCGTTTTGGATCTGTCGAGGAACAAAAATCTCAATGAATTGCCAGAGGAAATATCAGAGTTGGTGTCGTTGCGATATCTCAATTTATCGGGAACAAAGAAAAAGCGACTGTCGGTCGGTATTCAAAAGGTAGAAAAACTAATTCACCTGAATGTGGAAAGCGCATACGAGCTCGAGACTATTCTTGGAATATCATGTTTGTCGAGTTTGAAAATACTGAGAATGTTCGGGTCCGGAGTTATAATAGACGTGGACGTAGTGAAGGAGTTGCAAGAATTGGGAGATCTACAAGTTTTAACCATAAGTAAGTGTGTTTATACCGCCGCAGAACGACTTCTAAGCGACCGGAGGCTGACAAACTGTATTACGAAATTAGATATTGAACGTATTGGTACAAGAGTGCGTTACTAGGGAGATGAACAGAGGGAGAGAGAAGGGAACCAGGAAAAGGGCGACGGTTTTGGCTCGACGCCAACCTTCACGTCAACTCTTCCTAAATCTACGCCAGTTGAAGATATTCAGCTGCAGGGGTGCGAGAGATTTGACACGGTTGATGATGAATGCTCCCAATCTTGTTTTGTTAACGGTGTCTGGGTGCGAGAATATGGAGGAAATCGTGAAGAAAGAGAAAGCAGAGGAGGCAGGTCATGCCATTCCTTTCGAGAAACTAGAATTTCTCCTGCTGTCGGATCTGCCGGAGTTGAGGAGCATCTATTGGCATCCTTTGCGTTTCCCGTGTCTGAGTTATATATGTATAAGTAGGTCTCTTTCTCCTTATTCACATTTAAATTTACCTCTTCGCCCTTGTCACTGTTTTAACTCTTTTTTTATATCGTCCTTTTATTATACTGGTCTTTATTCTTATTCAAATTTTGGTTTTTGATATTTCTGTTATTTTTTCCTGACATTCTTTTTTAAATACACTTTTTGTTCGTGTTTTTCAAAATAACAATGAATATTCAGAAAATTATAAATGTTTATTTAGTCATTTGATTTGCTCTTTATGTTTTAATATTTAATATTTTGTTTTGCATGTTTCAGTTTCGAAAGTACCATTTCAGGCGAACTAGGCGAGCACAACTGCCACGGATTATTAGGAATCGAAGCGACTTTACATAAATTCCAATAATCCATTTTGTGTATTTGTGAATTATCTAAACTTTTTTTTTGCGGTAACGGTTATTTGTATCGATCAAAAATAGAAATTACAACCAGTTCCAAACTGTATACAAGAGATTGAACTCATTAGCAAGTGGTAAAAAGTAAACCGAGAGTATTGTGTCAGGTGGTACCAATATGCAAGAAGTGGGTAACCTTGGGGAGAGGGCTTGCACTTGGAGGAGAAAAGGATATTTCGCATCGTGTCGTCGACTTTCCACCGAATATGCTCGATGGACCGGAACCTTCATCGAAAGATCTTGTGATTTTGTTCCCTTCATATTTCGTATATGGAGGTTTGAATCACAAGCTTGCCTAAGTATCTTCTACCTCTTGAGGTATCATTCGTCGGATTCGGCCAGCATACCTCACCAAAATGGCGCCAAAGGGCAGAGACATAATTAAACTCGAAGAATAAATGGTGATGGGATTCATCTGCTATGTCACATAACCTGCACTGAGTATCCGTTGTAACGCCCCAACGGAGTAGCCGATCCTTGGTTGGCAACCGTTCCATCATGATCTGCCAATGAAATATAGCATAACGAGGAATGCCAAGGTACAATGTGCTGCGCGTTTTTTATCAGTTGCCAAGTCTTCCAAGAGAAAAAATAGGGTCTATAATCATCATTCCCCAACTTGTGTCTTCCTCTGCATTTGTTTTTAATTAGGTCTTCATCTTGTCTGGTAATTTTTTAAGGAATAATACACGTGTACCTTTAGGATAAAATTATATAAAGAGTAAAACTTTTTTCTGATCAACCCGGTTGGACTAGTCACTTAGAAAAAGATATTTACGTAAGTTTTTCCAATCTTTTGGAATATGTAGTGGAGCCAAAGATATAATAAATTTATAAATTATAAAAAAAATAATTATAAAAAATAATCATTACATTATCAATAAAAAAAATTGTTATTGCACGAGACTACGAGATACCAATATAAAGAAAAAATCTTATACATAAATAATATTGTACGAGACCACGACATACCATGTAACATGACATGATCATTCAGAATTTTGTTGATTTGTAGGTTTTACAATTATTGGTCGTAAGTCTAGAAAGTTAAATATAGGTAAGATTAAATAACATTAAAATCATGTCAATGGTATTTTATAAAAAAATTAGTTAAATTAAAATCATGTTATAAAAAATAAATCAAAATTATTAAAATAAAATAAGTTTATATTTTTCAATTTATTTATCTTTTAGAAATAAAAAGTATTCAAATAATTTAGTGGTATTTGTCAAAACCTTTTAAATCACAATAACTATTTATTAAAAATATTCAAATAATTTAGTGGTATTTGTCAAAACCTTTTAAATCACAATAACTATTTATAAAATTTTATTTATCCAAATATTGTGATTGTCATTCGATTCGTACCGATTTTTTTCGGTTCACATTCGATTCGTTTTGATTCAGACCAATTTATTTGAATCAAATTCGATTTGGATCAACCAATCCGTTAGTCAATTAATCGATTTAGATCGATCGATCCGTTTGTCAATTCATCAATTCGGATCGATTTACATTCGATTCGTTTCCATTGGATCAATTCATATCCAAATCCGATTCATTTAGATTCAAATTCGATTCGATTTCGATTTTTTAATTTAAAATTCTCATTTTAAAGATTTTTTTAGATTTTTGATTATTTTATATATTATTCGTATTCGATTTTTAATTTTTGAATAAATCTTGGACATTTGATTTTATTAATATAATGAGAAATATTATGTAATTAAGATTTGTAATTATAGTACAAATGAGTTTAATGGGTTTAATGAGTTTATCTATTTAACTCGTAGGGTTTAATTCAAATAACCCAAATAACAAATCCAAATATAATTTTTATTGGATTGGGTTTGGATTAGCCAATTTAACTCAATTCATTTATTTCAAATAACCCAAATGGAAAAATAAAAATAAAAAAATTTGCCATCATGGAATTCTTGGTCGGTTCGTACATGACTTTGGTCATGTTTGGTCTTTATTTCCATTTATCCTTTTGTTTCTATTTTATCTCCTTTTTTTTTACTATTGGCTTTCTTTCCTCTTATAACTTTGCTTCTTCTTTTTTTTTTGTCTTTATTCACCTTGTTGTTGTATATATGTGTGTCATATGAGCCATTTGGGTCGGGATTAGTCTGGACCCTTTGGATCTGGGATGACCCGGTTATCAAAAAAAATAATAATAATACGATTAACTCTCTTACAATATTTTATTCTCATTTTCATTGTCCATCCGAAACCACAAATTTCTCATTTCTAAGCTTAAGTTCGTTACTTTATTCATAAAATTTCACACGGTTGCTGAGCCTGACTTTTGCATGAAAACATCTTTTTTCGAGTAATACAATATTCACATCTTACACCGAACTTTTGAGGTAATAAAGTCATCCTCAAAGTCTTTGATTCGATTTGACTGGTGGAGAAGGATGTAATTTCTGGACTAAAATGGTCTATATATAAAGGTTGGTCCCGGACGTAGATAGATTTAGTCGGACCGAATAACCGGAGAACTATCTTGGTTATAAAAAAAAATATTCAGATCTTACAATTTTTTTTTAATCCAATTGGCAGTCCTTTTTTTTAAGAAGTTTGACTTATCGGAATTGTGAAAGGATGTCTGATTGGTTAAGATGCATCAGCACGTACACTATCATATGATAAATTTAGGATTGCATGTAATGAATACTAATTGATTATATGTACTCAATATTTATATATTATATTTTACTCTTAAGATCAATATTACTTATAAATAATATGCATGTTGCCGTCAATCTATTTTGGTTTAGTTATTTTATAGTTTTTCGTTTTATAAAACTTAGTTTGTTCTATTTTTTGTTTAAAACCGACTTTAAGATTGAATTCAATTATACACTTAAATTTTCATTTGGTTTTATTTCATGCAACTGAATCGTTCACTAGAAGAAGGGGGTGGTGGCGAAAAGTCAGTTTAAATATCATAATGAGATCTCATGTGGCAATTATTTGAGTTCACAACCACCCTCCAACCGTTGACTTTTTGTTTGTTTAATTCTTTAGGCTTCAGTCACGCACCTAAACTTGTCTGATTCCGACGACCAAACAAAAGAAAACTTGACTGAATTCCCAAAAAAAAATAAAAAATAAAAATCAGTCATCCACGGAAACTCCCATTCCCACAGCTCATAGCTGTGTCCAAGGAGGCGGCTTCTGATATCACGCCTCCCTATAACAGATTCAGAAATCCAAAAGACACAAAAAAAAAAAAACAAAGAGCAATGAGCAGAGAGAGATGCTTCGCATGCATTGCATTCTTCTCTCTGTTCATCAATGGCTCCTCAGCAGCAACATCTCCAGATCGCTCGGATCCGAGTTCTTGCAGAAGGGAATGTGGAGGGCTTTCGATCCCTTTCCCATTCGGAATCGGAGAGAAAGATTGTTACCTCAACGACTGGTACAAGGTTGTCTGCAACAACAGTTCCAGCTCCTCCGACAACAGGCTTCCTGCTCCTGTTCCGTTCCTTCCAAGAATCAACAGCGAAGTCGTGAAGATCTCGCTTCGTGACGATCTCTTTAGCTCCTATGGCCTAGTTCATATCAAAAGTCCGGTGATTTCATCGGGATGCTCCAGTACTCAACGACCCGATCCGCCTTTCAACGTGACGGGTAGCCCCTTTTTCTTGACCGGCACCAATCGCCTCGTAGCTGTTGGCTGCAACACCAGGGCGTTGATGACGAATATCGGGTCACAGGTGGCAGGATGCGAGACTACTTGCGACGAAAGAAACGGACAAGAAGCTCGGAACAAGGTCTGCAATGGTTACACATGTTGTCAGGCAAAGATGCCTGTTGAATCTCCTCAAGTGATTGGTGCAAGAATCGAGAGCATTGATGGTAACCAAACACGAGGAGGGGGAGGAGGAGGGTGCAGAGTTGCGTTCTTGACGAACGAGACGTATTCTCCTTCGAACGTGACCGAACCAGAACAGATACATTCGAACGGAAACTCAGTGGTGGAGTTAGGATGGTACTTTGACAACTCCGACCCTCGCTTCCCAGGCCCTGTGGGTTGCATAAATTTGACTGAAGTTGGATTTTACAACTTCACAGTAGGTTGCATTTGCGAGTACGGCAACTCTTTCGGGTTCAGCTATAGGAACTGCTACTGCAACAACAATGGCTTCAGGGGCAACCCTTATCTTCCAAGCGGATGCGTCGGTAAGCAGTGATGGTCTCTTCCTCACGTCTGATCTGATCGGTCACCGTTACTTACAGACTCATAGTTTCGCGGTGCAGACATAGACGAATGCCAAGAAGACAAAGGGCGGAACACGTGTGGACAACAGACTTGTGTGAATGAACCCGGAACATTCAGGTGCGAGGCCAAGAAATCGAAGCCGGTGGTTCAAGGTAACTTTCGCTCGAACCGTATGAAAAATTCTGCACTATCCAAAACTATTTCGTCGTCGGTATGATCACAACGTAGGATCTTGTATCAATAAGAAGTATGATTTAGGCTGTCCTTGGTTTGTGCAGGGATTGTCTTGGCGCTCGGCCTGCTATTCTCGATCATTGGAATATGGGGTTTGTACAAATTTATCAAAAGGCAAAGAAGGATAATACGTAAGAAGAAGTTCTTCAAGCGTAACGGAGGGTTATTGTTGCAGCAGCAATTAACCACGACGGAAGGAAACGCCGTCAAGACCACAACGTTGTTCAGCACAAGAGAGTTGGAGAAAGCAACAGATAACTTCAACAAAGACAGGGTGCTCGGGCAGGGAGGCCAAGGCACTGTCTACAAGGGAATGCTCGTGGACGGAAGAATCGTGGCCGTCAAAAGGTCTACAGCTGTGGACAAAGACAAACTGGAAGAGTTCATCAACGAGGTTGTCCTTCTCTCGCAGATTAACCACAGGAACGTCGTGAAGCTCTTGGGGTGTTGCCTTGAGACGGATGTTCCTGTTCTTGTTTACGAGTTCATTCCCAACGGAGACCTCTTCAAGCATCTTCATGATCAATCCGACGAGTACACGCTCACTTGGGAAGAACGCCTTCGTGTTGCAATAGAGATCGGAGGAGCTCTTGCGTACTTGCACTCGGACGCATCATTCCCGATATATCACAGAGATATAAAGTCAACCAACATACTATTGGACGAGAAATACCGAGCCAAGGTTTCCGATTTCGGAACTTCGAGATCGGTAACCTTAGATAAAACTCATTTGACGACCCTAGTCGCGGGTACATTTGGATATTTTGATCCAGAGTATTTTCAGTCGAGCCAATTCACGGACAAGAGTGATGTCTACAGTTTCGGGGTTGTCCTGGTGGAGCTGATAACGGGCGAAAAACCGGTCTCCCATATGCGAAACGAGAGCAGGGGATTGGCAGCTTATTTCGGGGAGGCCATGAAAGACAACAGACTCTTTGACATAGTTGATGCTCGGATCAAGGAGGAATCCAAGCTTGAGCAAGTGATGGCGGCAGCAAAGCTTGCAAGAAGGTGTCTTAACCTAAAAGGGAAGAAGCGACCAAACATGAGAGAAGTGTCTCACGAGCTCGAAAGGATCCGTTCATCTCCTGAAGATTCAGAGGTTCATATTCAAGAAGACATTAAAGAAGAAGAAGAAGAAGATGAATCCACGGAGATCAATGAATGCGATTCTTGGAGCGTTACCGTTTCTGCTCCAGCCGTCTCCTTCACAACTCTATCTCCCACGATACAGGATGCTGCTGACCCGCTGGTTTCTCCTCAGACATGGTGACAATAGACCGAAACACTGACATATACGCAGCATGTCCTGAATGTTCTTCAATTTCTCTCATATATGCACCAAATGTCTCTTGAATGGGCAACTCTCTTTTTATCAAACCAAGCTTTGGTGGTAAGAGACAAAACATGTTTTTACCTTGGTTCAAATCTAAACGAAGAGTGATTAGATAAATAAGAAATTTATCTCTAATAACGGTTGCCAGTTGGTTACACATTTAAAGATTAATTGGGTCGAATACCCAATCAACCTCCTAATATTTTTTTTTATCAATATATGAATAGAACACTTGTATATGTTCATCTTAGACAAATCTTAAGCAACATGATTATTAAAAAAAATGAGTTCGAACCTCAAGTTTGAAGAATAAATATATAATCTAAATCACATGGTTGACTCTCGATTCTGATATTAATCTGGACCTTTGTCCATAATCCCCGGAAAAAAAAAAAAGCAACTTAGGAGATCATAACGACGTTGTCTTGGAGAATCTTTTAATGAACGAATCTACGTGCTAATGTGAACACCCGCTTTTATATATCAATGGGTTTATTTCTGAACTTAATCACTTCTTATATTCAAAACTTTTGGAACGGATCCTCGCCCTTTATTTAAGCGAAAATTTGATATAATCTGTACATTCTTTTGCAAGATTTTGTGAATAAATCGATGTTGATTAATATACTAATATATGCAACGATGAAATTCCTAATTTCGTATGTAATTTTTAATAAATGTCAACATTTTATAATCTCTTTTTTTAGATTGAACAATTTTTTGGCAATGTTTAGGATGAGTGAGCTTTTGATTTTTATTTTCCTTTCTATAATTAGTCCAAGTTAAGCAACTCTTGTATGCATTTTTAAACAATATTCATAAACACAGAAAGTATATGTATTCTTTCAGTAGTAAAAATAAAATGAGTAACTTATCCATATAAATTAAAAATAAACTGTTTAAAAAATATATGAAATTTACCTTCAGATTTTTTTAGAAATTTTGCTTTAACTAAATATTATTACTTCATTTTGTTGGGAAGTGTGTCTTGAGATTTCTCACAATTTCACATTTATTCGTTAGCATTTGATCATATGATTTCTTGTGTGCTTGTATTTACAACAAAAATAATCATATGTTTTTCTCTATTTTACCTGAACATTAAATTAAGAGAAAATAGGAATTAATTTCCACCAAAAATCGTTTGGACATTTAATATTAGATTTGATCATACTAACATATTAACATTTAGAAGAAGAAAAATTTCTAAAAGTCCCCCGCGTTAGGCGGATCAGATTCGAATTTGATAATGATTGTTTATAGTGTATAATAGGAATATGACGAATATTATAGTTAAGTGGGGTCGGAAGGCTATGCGTTGACTTTGGAGTTTGATGGATAATTGTTGACTCTCCCATTGATCAAGTCTTGAATCGTTCCTGTAACGGACGAAACTATCTCCGCATGCCTCTAAGAAAATTTCATAAATTTGATAGGTTTGTAGGAGATATTTCATTTTGTTCAATACTTTTATGGTAAAGAATAAATATAAATACGGTTAGTTAATCATGCCAATAAAAATAGATACAAATATCTAAACTAAACGATGAAATTGAAGAAACACCAATTGTAAATAAATCAATTTAAAACATAATATATATATATATATTTCAATATCCAGTTTGAGCTCGGATTCAGAATGATTCAATTTGATTTTATAAAAATACATACCAATCGATTATTAAATTATATTTGGTTCGATTCATTTTTTATTTCAGTTTTTATTAAAAAATTTAGATTTTTTGGATTTTTTACAATTCAATTTGAATCAGTTCAATTTTAAAAAATTAAAACCGTTTAAAATTTTTAGAGCGATTCGAATAAAAAAATATTATATTTTTCGAATCGAAATCAATTTCAAGAAACCGAAAATCGAACTCCTGCTTCAATTCCATCAAAGTTTTGGGCCTGAACTCTTCGAAGGGTAACATTTCTTGGTCTAAAACTACTAGGGTTTTCCTTTTAAACACTCCTGAAAACTTCGCGCCGTCTCTAGCAGGGGAAACTCGGCGTCTCAAGGGAGAGAGAAACCCTAGAACTCTTCCGACGCCGCGATGGGTAGATTCACCGGATTTCATTTCCGTTTCTGCTTCCCTTCTGAATTATATCCTTCAGTTCTTGTTTTTAGTCGAATCTAAGGTTGAATCGTGTTCTTTTGTAGGTATCTCGCGTGATTCGATTCACAAGAGGCGTGCAACTGGTGGGAAGCAGAAGCAATGGAGGAAGAAGCGAAAGTGAGTGTTTTGTGGTCTGCCTTTGGTTCTGTTCTCTTTTTGTTTTTGGGTTTTCTTGTTCGAATTCCCTTGCTACAATCAGCACCATAGCTGGCACGGGATCATGAAACTGAGATAGTATTAACGTCGTTCGGATTTTGGTGTTATTGATGATATTGAAGTATCGGTGATTTCTCTGATTGGTCAGATTCTTGTGTAGAAATGTACGGTTGTTCTTGAGTTCTCATGGTAATTGAATTTGGTGATAGAAGAACTACTTTTGTATGATTAGTTTCGGATTTCAAGCAATTGGGTCATGTAATAAATATCTCTTCCGAATACGCAGCATGTCCTGAATGTTCTTCAATTTCTCTCATATATGCACCAAATGTCTCTTGAATGGGCAACTCTCTTTTTATCAAACCAAGCTTTGGTGGTAAGAGACAAAACATGTTTTTACCTTGGTTCAAATCTAAACGAAGAGTGATTAGATAAATAAGAAATTTATCTCTAATAACGGTTGCCAGTTGGTTACACATTTAAAGATTAATTGGGTCGAATACCCAATCAACCTCCTAATATTTTTTTTTATCAATATATGAATAGAACACTTGTATATGTTCATCTTAGACAAATCTTAAGCAACATGATTATTAAAAAAAATGAGTTCGAACCTCAAGTTTGAAGAATAAATATATAATCTAAATCACATGGTTGACTCTCGATTCTGATATTAATCTACTGTGAGGAGGGTTAGGGTTCGTGGAGGGAATGTCAAGTGGCGTGCTTTGAGGCTTGACACCGGGAATTACTCTTGGGGAAGTGAGGCTGTTACCCGCAAGACCAGGATCCTCGATGTCGTCTACAACTCATCGAACAACGAGCTTGTCCGTACCAAGACTCTTGTAAAGAGTGCTATCGTTCAAGTCGATGCTGCACCCTTCAAGCAGTGGTATCTCCAGCACTACGGTGTTGAGGTTGGCCGCAAGAAGAAGACCGCAGCTACTGCCGGCAAGAAAGAAGGAGAGGTGAGACCGGTTCTTGTTTAGTATTACAATGTTTTGATCTGTTTTGCTTTCTGTATTGTACATTCATTGCCTTAACAATATGAATACAGACAAGTTTATGGAAATGCAATGATAGTTTTGATATAAAATATTCAGGTTCCATGACCTGAAGAATTGGATTACACTAGTTGCCTTTCTGCATTTGTTTGTAATTGTGTTGCATATGTATTTTGTCAAATCCTTGTCTGGGTCTCTGGTTTATGATACACACATGTAATGAGTTTGCCGTTTTGGCTTTGGATTTACTGTAGGAAGGTGAAGACACTGCTGCTCTCGAGGAGACAAAGAAAAGCAACCATGTACTTAGAAAGCTGGAGAAACGACAACAGAACCGCAATCTTGACCCGCATATTGAGGACCAATTCGCAAGTGGTCGTCTACTGGCTTGTATCTCTTCAAGGCCTGGCCAGTGCGGTCGGGCAGATGGGTAAATACTTATTTTGCCTGTTTCGCCCAATTTTCCTCGTTCGTGTGGTTTGACAAATTCTTTTAACATCGTTTGACGGCCTCTGCAGATACATTTTGGAGGGTAAAGAGCTGGAGTTCTACATGAAGAAGATCCAGAAGAAGAAGGGGAAGGGTACCGCTTAGGATCTTTTTTGATTCATTGGTTTGCTATTTCCTTGGTTTTGGTGGTCTCTCAATGGTTTGTCTGATTATTACGTGACGAAAGGTTTCATATGCTTTTTGGGATTAACCTGTGATGCCGTTTCCATAAACTCGGTCAGCGCTCTTGCCTGAGATTTCTCCGTTAATATAATCTTCCATGTTTTGTCTTTTCATGTCCCTTTTGATTCTCTTGTTTCGTGCCATTGGATCTCTCTGTATAAGATGTAATGTGAGGTTTAGTACTTATCATTAGGGGTGAGCAGTTCGGTTCCTAACTGAAATCGACCCGAATCTAACCGAATAATACTCGGTTAAGATGAAGCTAGATGATGAGGTGGTGGCACAAGTGTAGCAAATTTATCATCAAGGAGAGTCATGTTGAAGAAATCAATTAGCATTGTGAAGAGAGTGGGGAAATCACGATACAGGTCATATATCATATCACTCCTTGAACCACATGTTATGCTTTTGAATATATATTACAAATATGATCACTATATCCAAATTTGGTTTTGAATCTGCTAAGAAAACAATTGAATTCATTATAAACTATAAATAGTTGATCTTGTACTAACTGAAAAAAAAAATTCATAGACAAATGTTGATGTGTATTGGAACAAATGTCAAGAAATTTCATATACAAATAAAGGGCATCATTTACACAAAAACCAATTTTCACAAAATTAATCCAAACTTTGATATTTCAACCGATGAAATAGGTACAAAATGTCTATTCTATCTTGAATTCGAATATCAAATTTTAAGAGAGAATAATAATTAGTCTCTAACCTCGAGATTAGTATGAATTTTGATGTAGGATATTCGGTTATAAGAAAATTTTAGTTGATACATCTAATAGAGTTTGTGTTTGTACATAATTGTGTCTTATCTCTATCCCACTACCACAAAAAAAAGTTTGTATCTATATGACATAATATTTTACATTAATCTTTGGACCTTATTCAAGTATTATCTTATTCAATATATTATCTTATAAGATCGGTCTATTTTTTTTCCTTTGTAAAAATATTGGTGTGTAGCAGTGGTTTTAGCAAGTGAATATGAATAATATTTTAATAAATACAGGGGGATTCTATTTCGTGGAAATAGTGACTCAAAATTTTATGTAGTTTATCAATTGAAAAATTAAATTTAGAGAGAAGGTGTAGCATAATTTTACTTTAACAAAAAAAAACACAATTTTTAAGATTTTGGATGATGCGATTTGAATTGAAAGATTTTATTGCTGATTTTCTATAAGAACGAGACAACGAAATCCAAAAGAAAAGTATAATAATCGAAAAGCGACATTAACCTTATCCATAACAATGGAAAAGAAAACCAAACAAGATTGCTAATCTAAATTCCGGAGAAGTCGCTTAGAGAGAGCAAAAGTGATGTCCTCTTTGTTTCCTCGTCCGGTGGCACGCGCCTATTGTCTGACACGTGGCAGTGCCACACACCACGAAAAGTCTTGTGGAACGCTGAGGATGCCACGTGGACCGAGAACAAAGATTTTCCTAAGCTTATCCAAAAATCTAGCATCTCGTGGTCAAAAAGGTTCTCTGACACGTCATCTGGAATACATGTGGCTGCTCCAAATGGATAAAGTCAGAATTATTTATAAAACAAAGATACGCACAAATGTCAACGTGGAAAACATTTCACGAATCACGCGGGTTAACAAACGAGAGCCACTGAATAATTTTAATATTGTGTAATTATGCATTTGTTGTCAAAGATATAAAAATAATGATAAAAACGTGATTATCTTATTGTAATTACTATTTTTTCGTTAAAAGCATATAAAATGCGAACGTCTGCTTAATGTGCACATAAACATATGATCGTATATATTATATTATTTTTATACTTATGCGTTAACTGACGATGATTTAAATATTCTATAACGGTTCGGTTCTATAGTTTTAATAGAATAAACTTTATACTTTCGAATTTATCTTAAAAAATTCAAATCACGCTAAATATGTTCGGATCCTCCCGATTATATATGAGAAAAAAGTTAATCATTGAACCATCTAAATTTCGATAGAAATTATTTTTTTATAGTTTATTCAAATGATTGATTTAGCTACAAATATAATTCCTCAAAATGATGTGTGATCATTGGAATAAATTATAAAATGTTTTTGTTAGATTGTAATGGTTCCGTTCTGTAGTTTTTAACTATCAGCCTTTATATTTAAAATTTATAAAACTTTCATCTTAAATTCTTTATAGTTTTTTTTAACAAACTAAATTCTTTATAGTTACCGTAAATGTCTTCGAATCTTGCAGATTGTACATGAGAGGAAGAAAAAAAATCAGTCACCAAACCTAATAAAGTTCCATAGAAATTATATTTTACAGTTTATTCACACGACTCAATTAGTTTTCTAAAAATTGTAGAGTATAGACTATTAAATTTTTCAAAATCATATATTGTTGTGAAATAAATACTTTCTTAAAAAAATTCTGCAAAAAAGATGTTTTCTAAAAGGTAAAATATTATTTGTTTTTTTTTTGCAAAGAAACTAAATAATTCGTATATAAAATATTGACGATTAATGAATAAGTCCGAATCACGAAATCTAAAAAGATTGACAATTGGAACATAAAGGATGTAGATAAGGATGTAAAGGGTCCCACTTACTTGGAAATTTTGCCTGCCAGCATTTCACCACGTCATTATTTATTTTTTATAATTAAAAAACAAATTTAATTTAATTTTACTGGCCGCAAGGAAAAGGGAAACTGCAACTGTACAAGGTATCCATTTCAATTTTCAATCACAAAAATATATATATATATATATATATATATATATATATATATCATATGAATATTAGAACATTTGTTGCCGTGTGTGGGTTCCACTCCCCACCCATGTTGTTTCTGTTTTTTAAACAACCCGTGAATTGAAGAGGTCATCATCTACCAAATATTTAATATAAAAAGCCTTAGAATTGTAGTGGTGATCAATATACGTGAATTGAATTGGGTCTCTAATGACAGAAAAATAAGTGAAATGGGCGTTATACCATTATTTAAAATGACCATTCCGTTATTGCGGTGATTCCGACCAAATATTTTGAATTAAAGAAATACCCTTTTATCTTTTTTCATTGAATTTTGTTGTTTCAACGATTACTAATCACTCAATTCAATCACATCTTACATATTGTAATTTATATCTAGTTTTAATCAATACCTCGATTATTTGATATTCATTCGTGTGTTTACTACAATCATATTTATCAAGATGTTGATCACAAAAATAGCAATCAATAATTTCTAAATACATTAGTTGGATGTTAACATCGTCTATTTTTTTGAATGGTATCTCGAAGAAAAATTACAAGTAACGATTTGATACGGATCAACCAATATTTCATTCCAAATGATAATCCATGATCGTGATTTGTATCCAATATACCATCATCATCGAATGATTATCTGTCACGCCTCTTACTAGTTTTAATTCGATCATAATTCTCACGATAGTGATTGACTAGGGTAGTTTACGATTATTCACAATAACTCTCACATTACTATATTAAATAGCGAGCATGTAAATTATGTAATATAAGGAATGAAGTGTCATAAATAAATTAATCCATGCATAATGATCAATAGATAATTATTATAGAGCACAAGGAACTCGCAATTTGGCCCGTAAATTTCATGACGGGCTAGCTCGACCGGATAGATAACCGAATTTCAAATTTCTAAGTCTAAACCCGTAAAATTTATGGGTGGGCTCGGTTCAAGTAACGAGCCACTTGACATTTTAAACACCCCTAATTACAATATATATGCGATATTATTAGACACTTACTCTCTACTAGAATAGTTAGAATTGACTACGAACATTATGGACCCCTTTAGAGATTAAAACATGTGTCTATATTTGTAGTACCAAAAAAAAATTAATCTATAAGATAGTATTTAAATTTTATCTTTGGACCATTTAATGTAAATGTACCTTTACAATGAATACATTGGTTTAAATTTGAAGCGAAAATGCACAATCATTTAATTCAAAATTTAAAACGATACATTTTAAACGTAAACCATGGTACTACAAATATAGACACACATCTTCATTTGGTAAAATACTAAAATTTTTATTTTCTACTATTTAAAATTTTCTCTAAGGTTCTAAAACATTTAATGTTTATGTTTTTATATATATATATATATATAAAAAGTTCACCTGTTTTCGGTATTCGAGTTACCGTTGTAAAGGAAATTTAAAACCTGTAATATCCTGTGAGAATTGTTTATAACTTTGAATACCGTCAAACAAACAAAACTAAATTAACAAGACATCAAGAATTCGGCGGGTTTGTATTTAAAATTTTACTTTATCGTTTAGAAAATGTACGATTCTTCAAATAATTATTTTAATTTGCTATCCGTTTACAGAAACATATTATAATTAAATACTTTGTATTCTTGATCAATATTATGTCGATTTAGTTATATAGAATTTAATTGGCTTCTCTTCGTTCTCTTTTGTTGTAAACCGGTATAGAATTTTTTAAAAAATATTTTTATCATAAATATTTTGTGTGTGATAAAAAATATATGAGGAGAAACAACATATTGACTCAAATAAATAAGGTATTTTTCAAAAACAAGTTAAACGAACTAGAAAATACGAATGGTAAACCGAAAACAATTTCAATATGTAGATGAGTTTTTTATATCATGTAGATCCAATATAGAAAAGTATTTTTTAATTAGGATTAAAAAGAATAAATAAGTAAATGTTGTAGATTTTGGAAATGTGTAACATCGAAAGAAAAAAAAAACAGTCCGTTAAAATATTTCTATATTTTATTTTAGAAAACAAATATATTTGCATTCGAGTCCCCAAAATTCCCATCCACTGTTAATTAATCAAATCTCTTAAAATGTTTCTTATTTTAATCAAACCCATAATCAGATTAATTAAATGTAAGCAATTAATTAGTGAAAAAAATTGTTAGCAATTAATTAACTTCGTCCTTCATTTGGTAGCATATAATCTCCTGGGTTTCCTCTTCTTCTCGACTCGACGAACGTTTCCATTCCTCCCTCTCTCTCTCTAGATCGATTTCACTGCAATTTACTTCTCTAAGGTCTCCCCATTTTTCTCCTTTCCTTCATACTCGGTTCCATGGCGACGTCTCTGTGAGCAATGGCGGCGAGCTCCACTGTGGCTCTCGTTGATTTCCGGTCCCGGAGATTCGCCGTCGCCGGCGGGGGTCATGGATTGCGGACGACGAAGTGGATGAGGAGGCTCCTGTGGTTCGACGGGGATTTCTCCCTCCAAACCAAGCGGCTGAGCTGCCGCTGCGCCGATTCCATGGTGCCGATCCGCCGCCGCGGCGGGCGTGGGACCGGGGGCGAGAAGGTGGATGAGTGGCGATTCGATCAGAAAACGAGCTCTCGTGGCGCCGGAATCAAAACTTCGTCCCTTGCAATGCCATTTGCGTCTCCGAAGTAAGTGATTTCATTGGTGCGACTCCCCGCAGTCGCAGGTTAAAATGGTGGAGTCTAATTTGACGGACTAATTGGTTGACGTTATTCGGTAGATTAGGTTTTTTCCTGATCAAAGTTGTCTGAGGAAGCTTGTGGCTCAATTGAGACACTTGTTAGTTTGGATTTCCAGTCTGTGTAAATCGTGCTTGTGAAGATTCCTGTTGAAATCTAACAGAGCTGTAGGGATGCTGTTTCGTGTTTGTGGCTTGTTATTGCGTTTCGGAAATGTTGGTGGCCTCTACGTTTCCAATTACGTCAACCCGTATATTCACGAAATGTGTGGCCAGTAATTGGGAATCTGTTGACTGTTGTAATCAATGTGTTGCAGGAGAGAACTATATCTGCTG
>NW_010965372.1:8898417-8965758 GCF_000463585.1 Tarenaya hassleriana | reverse complement strand
CTGAACCTTTGTTAGTGTCAATTTGGGTGTTCAACTTTCGAGGTCACGAGTGTGATTCCCCCCTCCAGTTTTGTGCTGCTTTGGAAGTTTTCATGTCGTTTACTCCCCACCCTGCGATCTCCTTTGTAGTTTCAAAGATTCGATCATCCTGATAAATTTTGGTTTTTTTGTCTAGGTCTCGATTCGTATCCAAGCAAGAAAAGTTTTATCCTCGTTGTACTCCAAGAAATACCGGCCCTCAGTCGCGTGATACTCCACCAAAAAGAGGTAATTTACATTACTTGAAGACGCTAATTTTCTTGCACAAACCTTCTTCTGTTCTTGTCCCTCGCAATTGCCCTGAAAGTTCTATCGTGCTTACTCATGCCGCTCTTGATTTGGATATCTAACCAGACATATTTGTTTTTTATCTCGTGGTTTTGTAAACCTAGACACCGGGATTGCAAATGAAAAGGATTGGGGCATCGATTTGTTAAATGAAAACGTGAACGAGTCCGGCACTAACGAAGACGGCAGCACTTGGTATAGAGAAAGTGGGCAGGACTTGGGAGAGAACGGGTTCAGATGTAGGTGGACAAGGATGGGAGGTCGATCCCACGATGGCTCTACGGAGTGGACAGAAACGGTAAACTTTTTTTCTCCACTTAGATGCATAGCTGATCTCGAGTGAGCCACCGTTTAAAAACTCAGGAGTGATAGCCCATCCGTTGCAATAGCAAGTGCTTAAATGAAGACTCAGGTTATTTCTTGTAACCCCATGAAGTATCATCCCAGGTGGATGCGTTTAATCGGATTTATTGATATCCTTGACAGTGGTGGGAGAAAAGTGACTGGAGCGGATACAAAGAGCTAGGTATGATGCTCCCATTCTCCTGAAAATCTTTTCATTTTTTTTGTAAGTTGTAACCTCTTGTCTCAATTGATGGTCAAAAAAACTGGAAAGAGTTTCGGAAAACTGGTTAAAGTATTTACCACTCAAACTATTTGGAACCTCAATTTGGTTATTCCCTGCTATTGGTAATGTATGAGCTGGCTAATCGTGTTATGAGATGGTTTTGTGATTCTTACTGTTTCTTTCCTCCTTTTCCCATGTTAACTTATTGCTCGCTCTAAAAGTGTATCAAATGCTCACAGGTGTGGAGAAATCTGGTCGAAATGCTGAGGGTGATTCTTGGTGGGAGACATGGCAAGAAGTCCTTCATCAAGACGAATGGAGGTCTATGTTCTAACATTCCATTCTATCGGAATAGCACCCTTGCTAAAGTTTCTCCCATTGGTAAAAATGAGTTTCTGTTAACCTCTCACAGTTCTCTCACCCACAGTTATCAAATTTCAGTAATTTGGCAAGGATAGAGAGAAGTGCTCAGAAGCAAGCAAAATCAGGAACCGAAAATGCTGGTTGGTACGAGAAATGGTAGGTTAATAAGATACTCCGTTTTGGTGACATTTGTTTGTTTCCGACAGTTCAGACATCTTATATTGTCGAATAAAACCACCTTTTTGCTTAAACAAGGTGGGAGAAGTATGATGCTAAAGGCTGGACAGAGAAAGGAGCGCATAAATACGGTAGACTGAATGAACAGTCATGGTGGGAGAAGTGGGGAGAGCATTTCGACGGAAGAGGATCTGTTCTCAAATGGTTTTCTCTAGCTGCATCTTACTCGTGTCAATCACTTCAGTCGTCGTTATAGTATAGCTCTTAAAGACGCCTATAACCCACAACCATCCTAGTTACTATAACCTAAATACCTCAGGCACTTAAGATCAAAAGCATTCTGTCTATACGTGAATAAATGGATACGAACTCGGCAGAGTCAGTGATCTCCATTAAAGTAAGTTGTTGTAATTATCTGTATCGGTGAATAATTCAGGACAGACAAGTGGGCGGAGACCGAGCTGGGAACCAAATGGGGGGACAAGTGGGAAGATAAATTCTTTGCCGGGATAGGTTCACGCCAGGGTGAGACATGGCACGTATCACCCAGCGGCGAACGTAAGTTCCCTTATTTTCTCCTACCTTCCCCTTGTACGTCTTCTATCTCGTCTCTCTTATCTAAAACTCTTCATCTTTTACGTCTCTAGGCTGGTCCAGGACTTGGGGGGAGGAACACTTTGGAAACGGGTACTAATATTGCAGTTTTATCTACACCCACCTTGATGTCAAATGGTTAGCCGTAATGACGTAGAAAAGACTATTTTAACCTTGGCTTGGTTACAGGAAGGTTCACAAGTACGGGAAGAGCACGACGGGGGAAAGCTGGGATATAGTTGTGGATGAAGAAACATACTACGAGTGAGAAACGTACCATGAGTAGATAAATTTTTAAACGCGAAATCATGTGAAGTTATCTTACCCGGAATCTGTTTTGGTGAAGGGCTGAGCCTCATTACGGGTGGGCAGACGTTGTGGGCGATTCGACACAGTTGCTATCGATCCAACCCCGGGAGAGGCCGCCCGGTGTATTCCCAAACCTCGAGTTTGGGCCGTCTCCGCCTCCTGAGCCAGACCAACCACGGCCCGAGCCACCCCAGCAATGACACGGGGGTTTGGTTAGTTATATATTAGCTCCATGGCTTTCGGCTTTGTGCTCTGTTTTTGGCCATTTGATAATTCTTTGAAGTTGGGTCATCGAACTCCGAAGAGAGAATGCTGTGAATTTATGGTTTTCTATTTTGAGTTTTTCATTCTCTCCGTCTTGTGTGTTAATGTTATCATATCAGTTGAAAAAGACCGGTTAGATTTTTCATGAATTCCTTACGCTCGAAGGAAACATGTATGTCTTTCCTGTTCGGCATGTGCTTTTAATTTAGGGCCGATTCGGATCTGGTCCAAAAGTTGTCTGTAACAAGCCCAAGTGTAATTTTTTTTTTCCAGGTAAAAAGGCCCGAACAACATATTTGCAGGCAGCTTACAGTCACAAGGCATCTTGCCTTATTCAAACCATTTAAGCAAAAAGATAAAAAACCCTAAAAAAGACGGGAGTTGTCTAAATCTCCCGTTACCCAGAGTTTCCGGGCTACATCCATATTCTGGTTTGTTGTGACCGGAAGATGGGTGGCCGGTGCTATACCACAAGCTGGTGTTTTCAGGTTTGAGGCCTCTAGATTCTACCACGCCACACCGGTTGAGGAGGGTCTGGCACAGTTTATAAACTTTTGCCTGAGTTTGTCGGAAATGGGAGTCTTGGACAAGGATGGTCTGGAATTTCCTACCGAAGGTGATCATGGATTCGAAAATATTTTGGAATTTTGAGTAGAGAATCATCGATTAAATAGTCAAGATGTTTGATCGTATAACTCACTAAAACGTGAGAACAAAAATCTTACAACAGTCAACCGACTCTGTGTTTTCCGTCCGAGGAGAGATTTTTTGTGTCTTCTCTTCTCTCAAACAAAAGAAAAAAAACTGACGAAACATGTACAGATTCCTACAAACTGAGATTAAAAATGCCATCATCTGATGAGTTTAGAGATGAGATTGACGAAGAACGCTTCACTGCATGGGATTATGAGTCCGCCCGTGGGGTGTTCGAACCCGAACTCCTCCTCGGATATTCTCAGCAGATCTTGAAACGAAGGCTGATTCAAGAATGATATGAGAACCAAGAATCTCTTCTTCTGGCTCTCCCCGACATAAACCGAAAGGTACCCCTTTGGAACATTGACTGAGTTTGAGGGTGTGAATGACTTCGCTTGCCGGAAAATTTGTTTAGGCTGCAACACACGAAGAGCTCGGAAAGCCATGGATGGATCTTGGTGTACGTTATTGGTCTTCTGTTTCTCCTAACAGAGAAGATTTGAACTGAAGCTTTGTTGTTTACTCTGAAGATATGAGAAATGCTTGGCGTATCTCAAGTGTTGATACACATGTACTTATAGATGCAATTGTATGGCTTATTAGAGCAATGTTGCTAAAAAGCATCATCACATGGTTTGGTCTCAGAATTCGGCAGTGAAGGAGATTTGACTGTTTTTGCCAATCTTTTCAAATAATCTGCAGGACCATTACCTACAACTATGGGCCCTGAAAGTGAAGCAGCTGGAGTCTCTGTGGACAAATCCACGTGATACCCTTTAAGTTTGGCCTTTGAAAATTTCAATCTTTTTCTTGTCTATTGCCTTTGCATGTGATACTGTCTTCCAGCTTCAGAGTGACAGAAACTTGTTGCTCTGTTGAGCTTCAGGTCCCGCAGAAGTTGTTTTCAGATAGATTTAAATGCTCTCACAGAATCTGGACAGAACGTTAAAGAACAACACATGCAAGTCTCTGTAATGGACAATCATGCAAGATTCAGGAAGACAAGAACATGTGAACTCTCCCCCTTGCAGGTTCTTGTAGGCCATAGCCTTCAATCCTTGGGGCTTTCAACTCTCTCGTTGATTATCTTTATATATACTTCTCCAAAGTTCATTCCCAGAACACAACCATCTCTTCCAAACCAATATAGAAAAAAAACTCCATCTTTTCCAAAACCCATCTGCAGAAGAAGCACTATAACCAGACATTTTCTGACCAATAAAAAAAATGGCTCTGATGAGAGGCCTCATGGGTGCAAAGAAGATCCTAAGCAGAGGAGCTTCTGCTCCAAAGGGATTCCTTGCTGTATATGTGGGGGAGAGCAAGAGAACGAGGTATTTGGTCCCGATTTCGTACTTGAATCAGCCCGCATTTCAAGCTCTGCTTAGTAAAGCAGAAGAAGAGTTCGGTTTCGATCATCCGACTGGCGGCTTGATGATCCCTTGTCCGGAAGCCCTTTTCATGGATGTAACTTCCCGGCTCGGAGGAAGATGACCCTGAGGAAACATGAACGTTTTTTCTTTTTTTTTCCCCGATGTAAAGACGGAGAATTAGATGTAAATAGATACACACTTCTTTCTCATATCTACATATGGATACCGCTTTTTGTGTAACAGAAGAGAGTGTCAACACAGAGTACAGAGATTGTATTTTATGAGTTCACTTCCTAACAAGTATTCGACATATCTGTTTCTTTTCTCTCAAGAAACTCAGAAAAAGCACAAGGTTCTAAGAAGCAGTTTCCGATTATATTATCTTCTCCAAGACGAATAGAAAATGAGAAAGTGAGAGTTACCGAAACCTCGACAGAACATCATTGATCAAACAAAGCTGCCAGGTTCAGTTGGCCTTCGAATTCGACACTCGGCTTCTCCCTTGTGGGTGATGAAATTGGTTAGAAACCCAGGTCGTTGTCTTTCTAACCCAAGAGATAAATCACACATGTGCTGGAACGTCTGGATGAACATTGGATTCACATACAGTCCATTCCATGGGGAACGTTAAGAACTCTCCATGTGTTGTCTCGAGTCTTGACCTTTTCGGTTGGAAGATATCATGAATTTGAATCTCTGTCAAGTTTTAAATCAAAGAACATCAATTACTCAGAATCTTGCATCTTACAACTCACCGAAAAGTCGGGAAAAAGATTTACGTTACATGTTAGTTACGAAACAATTAATGATCAGGAAATAAAATCTGCAAAACTGATATTGTTGCGTCGTGAAATTTTGAGTTGAGATCCACGAATACTTCTTCACTGCAGGTATTGTGAGTCCAGCCATCGGGTGACCAAATCGAAACTTATTCCTCGGGTTTTGTCAGCAAATCGTGAACCAAAGGCTGGTTTCAAGAACCAGGAATCTCTTCTTCTGGCTCTCCCCGATGTAAACCGGTATGTACCCCTTTGGAATATCATCCGTGAATAATTTGGAATTGCCGGAAAGCCATGGATATGATGTGTAAGTTTCTTCTTTTCTAACAAAGATGATAGCTTTCTTGTGTTTCACGAGAAGTAAGTGTTGAGGATCGAGGAGACATGGACGAAGATCGAGACCGAGGTGTGTGCTCAAGTCGAGAAAAGATAGAACAACTTTCTTCACCAACACTTAACATGCCGAAGACTTGGACACATTCAGAGGGTTTAGAAGGAGGGTTTTGAAAAAGGGAACACAAACATCCAAGAATCATGCAGATACACTCACGCATCAATCAAGGTCGCATTTGAGGAGCTAATAGGAACACTCCTGCTGATTTGAATATTGTAATTTTTGGAATTTTGAATAGAGAATCATCGATTAAATAGTCAAGATGTTTGATCGTGTATAACTCACTAAAACGTGGGAACAAAAATGTTACAACAGTCAGCCGACTCTGTGTTTTCCGTTCGAGGAGAGATTTTTCTGTCTTCTCTTCTCTCAAACAAAAGAAATAAAACTGACGAAACATGTACAGATTCCTACAAACTGAGATTAAAAATGCCATCATCTGATGAGTTGAGAGATGAGATTGACGAAGAACGCTTCACTGCATGGGATTGTGAGTCCACCCGTGGGGTGATCGAACCCGAACTCCTCCTCGGATATTCTCAGCAGATCTTGAAACGAAGGCTGATTCAAGAATGATATGGGAACCAAGAATCTCTTCTTCTGGCTCTCCCCGACATAAACCGAAAAGTACCCCTTTGGAACATCGACAGAGTTTGAGGGTGTGAAGGACTTCGCTTGCCGGAAAATTTGCTTTGGCTGCAACACACGAAGAGCTCGGAAAGCCATGGGTGGATCTTGGTGTACGTTCTTGTTCCTCTGTTTCTCCTAATAGAGAAGATTGGGACTGACGCTTTGTTGTTTACTATGAAGATATGAGAAGTGCTTGTGTAGCTCAGCTATTCAGTAGACATGTACTTATAGATGCATTGGTATGGCTAAGAGTAATTTTAGCTAAAAAGCATCGTCACATGGTTCGGTCTCTCACCCCCCAAGAATTCGGCAGTGATGGGGACTTGACAGTTTTGCCAGTCTTCTGACTAAGATTGGCCATTGAAATTTCCAAGCCTTTCCTATTTTCTAGTCCAAGGCCTTTGCATGTGATACTGTCTGCCAACTTCATAAGGACAGAGACTTGTTGCCCTGTTGGTAATCGGCTTCAGGTCCCACATAAGTTCATTTCAGATAGATTTGAATGCTCTTGCGAAATCAGGACAGAGCATTGAAGTCATGAGGAAGAGAACATCCAAGTCCATGTCACGGACAAGGGCATGCGATGGATGATGATTTTCATAATTTATTCCAAAAGCAGCGAGAGGACAAACCCTTGTGGAGTGCATATGCGGTTGTCCAATGACAATTATAATCTCAGAAATGATGATGGACCCTCTTTACCATAGCATCCGTCGTTTATCCATGAAGGCAATCGTAAACACTCAGGGCTTATCATCAGGGAGACAGGAACATGTGAACTCTCCCCCTTACATGTCCTTGTAGGCCACAGCTTCAATCCCCAGAGCTTTCAACTCTCTCTCTGAATATCTTTATATATACTTACTTCTCCAAGGTTCATTTCCAGAACACAACCATCTCTTCAACCCAATATATATATAAAAAAAACTCCATCTTTTCCAAAACCCATCTGCAGAAAATGGCTCTGATGAGAAGTATTTTGAGTGCAAAGAAGATTCTAAGCAGAGGAGCCTCAGCTCCAAAGGGCTTCCTTGCTGTATATGTGGGGGAGAGCAAGAGAACGAGGTATTTGGTCCCGGTCTCGTACTTGAATCAGCCCGCGTTTCAAGCTCTGCTCAGTAAAGCAGAAGAAGAGTTCGGTTTCAATCATCCTACGGGCGGCTTGATGATCCCTTGTCCCGAAGCCCTTTTCATGGATGTAACTTCCCGGCTCGGAGGAAGACGACCCTGAGGAAACATGAACGTTTTTTCTTTTTCTTTTTCCCGATGTAAAGACAGAGAATTAGATGTAGATAGATACATCTTTTTGTGTAACAGAGGAGAGTATCAAACACAAAGTGCAGAGTTTGTATTTTATGAGTTCACTTCCTAACAAGTATTCGACATATCTGTTTCTTTTCTCTCAAGAAACTCAGAAAAAAAAGCACAAAGCTCATCTCAATAAAGTTCTAAGAAGCAGGTTTCAATTGTATTAACTTCTCCAAGAGAATAAATTCTCGAAACCTCGACAGAACATCTTTGATCAAACAAAGCTGCCGGATTCTCCCTTGAGGGTGATGAAACTGGTTAGAAATCCAGATCTTGATCTTTCTATTTTGCAAACCTTAGAGATCAATTATACAAGGGCTTAAACGTCTCCGTCGAAAAGATCGAAACTCTAGATGAACATTTTCCCCACAAGCGCACGGTGGATTCAGGTCCATTCCAAGGAAATTAAGAACTCTCCATGTGTTGTCTTGAGCTTTCTAACTCCTAACTTCGGTGGATTCATGAAACATAACAACTTTGTTATGTCCGAAGCTGAAAACGTCCAAGCTTCTGAAGAAATTTGTGCCTCAGATCCATCTGAATTGGTTTACCCATCGTTGTTAACCATATAACCCATATCATCCGGAAGAATCTCATTCAAAGAGTGAATTTCTGGATTTTGAACGGTGGATCGTTGGTGATCGAATGAAAACCCGAATCATTCCACAACAAATTATGTTCATGGTTGGAAAGAATCGAGTACTTGTAGACGAATACACTGTTGTCGATCATACCGTTCCAATCCTTGCATACCAATCTGAATTGAGCCAGAGATTTGGCCGGAATCCTTAAAATGTATTTCTTTGACGAAATCCCGTGGGACTCGAACGACGTTATCTCCCCTTGGATCAGAAGAATTTGCAAAAAGGGTTGAACTGAATTGCATTCGCAAGAAATCACGTGAAGGGTTGAAACAAGGAATGAGAGATAATTTGACGCAGATAATTTAGAACAAGAAACTCAATATAAGGTTTTAGGAAGTTGCAAAGGCTGGAAGTTCACGCGAACGGTTGCTCTATAAGACAACATTTATGGCTGTCAAAAACTTGTTGCAAATTGTTTTTTTTTTCTGTAATCCTATTTGATTCATAAATCATGTTGCTTGTGTGTTATGTGGTGTGATAAAGGTGTGTTGCCGAACCTCTTTTTTTAAAACAGAGGGTAATGCGTTCAAGGTTTCAACAATGTGTAGAAATTTACGGAATGATATCTTTATTCATAATCAGAATAACATATAAATAGATGAGAGTCTTACATCGAATAAGTAAACTAAATAAAATAATAAATATTTTTAAATATATATTTTTCGGATTTGATAAGATTGATATATCTCGTAATATTCTTCAAGATCCGGTATATGTCAACACAATGGAACAACACTTCACTGGAGACATTGTGAGTCCACCCATCAGGTGATCAAACCGAAACTTATTCCTCGGGTTTTGTCAGCAAATCGTGAACCAAAGGCTGGTTCAAGAACGATACTTGAATGATTTGGCATTGCCGGAAAATTTGCTAAAAAAGGAGACGAGGAGGGTTTGGTACAGTTTGTAACTTTTTGCCTTGGACACGGATTTCCTGTCGAAAAAGTGATCATGAATTCAAATATTTTGGAATTTCGAATATCTATTAAATAGTCAAGATCTTTGATCGTATAACTCTCTAAAACGTGACAACAAAAATGTTACAACAGTCAAGCGACTCTGTGTTTTTCATCCTAGGAGAGATTTTTCTGTCTTCTCTTCTATCGGGAAAAAAAAAACTGAGGAAAAATGTACATGTTCTTCTGAGAAAACATTTTCTACAAACTGAGATTAATAATGCCATCATCTGATGAGTTTAGAGATGAGATTGACGAAGAACGCTTCACTGCATGGGATCGTGAGTCCACCCGTTGGGTGATCGAACCCGAACTCCTCCTCGGATTTTCTCAGCAGATCTTGAAATGTAGGCTGATTCAAGAAAGATATGGGAACCAAGAATCTCTTCTTCTGGCCCTCCCCGACATAAGCCGAAAAGTACCCCTTTGGAATATCAACTGAGTTTGAGGGTGTGAACGACTTCGTTTGCCGAAAAATTTGCTTTGGCTGCAACACACGAAGAGCTCGGAAAGCCATGGATGGATCTTGGTGTACGTTCTTGTTCTTCTGTTTCTCCTAACAGAGAAGATTGGGACTGAAGCTTTGTTGTTTACTCTGAAGATATGAGAAGTGCTTGGTGTATCTCAAGTGTTGGTACACATGTACTTATAGATGCAATCGTATGGCTTATTAGAGCAATGTTGCTAAAAAGCATCATCACATGGTTTGGTCTCAGAATTTGGCAGTGAAGGAGATTTGACTGTTTTTGCCAATCTTTTCAAATAATCTGCAGGACCATTACCTACAACTATGGGCCCTGAAGTGATGAAGCAGCTGGAGTCTCTGTGGACAAATCCACATGATACCCTTTAAGTTTGGCCATTGAAAAATTTCAATCTTTTTCTGGTCTATTGCCTTTGCATGTGATACTGTCTTCGAACATCAGTTGTTTTCAGATAGATTTGAATGCTCTCACAGAATCTGGACAGAACGTTAAAGAACAGCACATGCAAGTCTCTGTAATGGACAATCATACAAGATTCAGGAAGACAATAACATGTGGACTCTCCCCCTTACATGTTCTTGTAGGCCACAGCCTTCAATCCTTGGGGGCTTTCAACTCTCTCGCTGAATATCTTTATATATACTTCTCCAAAGTTCATCCCCAGAATACAACCATCTCTTCCAAACCAATATATAAAAAAAACATCTTTTCCAAAACCCATCTGTAGAAGAAGCACTATAACAAGACTTTTCTGCTAAAAAATGGCTCTGATGAGAGGTCTCATGAGTGCAAAGAAGATTCTAAGCAGAGGAGCTTCTGCTCCAAAGGGCTTTCTAGCTGTATATGTCGGGGAGAGCAAGAGAACGAGGTATTTGGTCCCGGTTTCATACTTGAATCAGCCCGCGTTTCAAGCTCTGCTCAGCAAAGCAGAAGAAGAGTTCGGTTTCAATCATCCGACAGGCGGCTTGATGATCCCTTGTCCGGAAGCCCTTTTCATGGATGTAACTTCCCGGCTCGGAGGAAGACGATCCTGAGGAAACATGAACGTTTTTTCTTTTTTTTTCCCCAAGGCGAATTAGATGTGAATAGATACATACTTCTTTCTCATTTCTACATTGGAGAGAAATTCATTGTGAAAACCGCTTTTTGTGTAACAGAAGAGAGTTTCAACACAAAGTACAGAGTTTGTATTTTATGAGTTCACTTCCTAACAAGTATTCAACATATCTGTTTCTTTTCTCTCTAGATTTTTGCTCATCAAACTCGAAAAAATACAAAGCGTTCTCCAAAATGAATAGAAAATGAAAAAGAGTTCAGATAAGAACATCATTGCTCAAACAAAGCTGCCAGATTCTTCCTTGAGGGTGATGAAACGTCTCGGACGAAAAGATCAAAACTTTGGATGAACATTTCCCCGAAAACGTACGGTGGATTCACGGTCCATTCCAGGGAACGCAAACTCCTTTTTCCCTTAACATACATACAACTCTTACACATACATATACTCCACTAAAACATCAAACGAAACTGTCACGTGCAGTTAATACTACAGTTACAAACCCAAACAACTGACAGATACAAGATTAAAACGTTTTCTGCAATAACTAACTTCAACCCAGACAATTTTACAAACCAACTATTAAACCAGACTTTTCCAATCTCGGTTCTTCAATACCTTGAGTCATGCTCTGCTGCCAACAAGGCATTGCCGGGAAATTTGCTTTGATCACAGATTTCAAAGAACCCGGAGAACCCTGGATCTGATGTGTAAGCTTCTTCTTTTTCTAACAAAGATGGTAGCTTTCTTGTGTTTCACGAGAAGTAAGAGCTTCCTTGAAGATAAGCCTTCATTGGCACAGAGAAAATTTGCTAATATCATCACATGGCTTTTGTCTTTCAGCCTACCGATGAACAGAGACTTCAGGGTTTCCGAACAATTTGCATGCCCACGACCGGACACATGCGGACCGAATGAATTTTCGCCACAGAAACTTGCCATGTGAACTTGTTCTTTGAAATCGTCAAGAAATGAAGACTGGTGAATGTTGAAAGAGACGTCTTGCTGTGTTGGTACGTGACTTCATGTCCCAATACAAAAATATTAATGCGAAAACGAACAACAGAACCTTCAAGTCAGCAAATGCGGCATCTCATCTTTTCATGATTTATTCTTCAAAAATTGAGAAGACAAACCCTTGTGAAACACATATGAAGCTGTCCAAAAGCTATTGTAATTTCAGCCAGAAACGATCGTGACCCCATCTATTTATGCTCGAGTTACTTGTCCCACCACCGTTTATCCATTAAGACAACCATACAAGATTCAGGGTTTAACATCAGGAAGACATAACCATGTGAAACTGTCCCGCCCTTAAACGTCACAGCTTCAATCCATAGAGGTGTCGTCAGCTGTCTGGTTGATGATCTTTATATATACAGTACCAAAGTTCATCATTACCCAAACACAACAATCTCTTGGCGTCAACAAAACAACAATCAAGAACTCCAAATCTGAAACTTTTGCAATCACCCGGTTCCATCAGACACAAGAAAAAATGGCTCTGATAAGAGGTCTAATGGGTGCAAAGAAGATTATGAACGGAGGAGCTTCCGCACCAAAGGGATTTCTTGCGGTGTACGTCGGCGAGAGCAAGAAGACGAGATATTTGGTGCCGGTCTCATACTTGAGTCAGCCTTCGTTTCAAGACCTGCTCCGTAAAGCTGAAGAGGAGTTCGGGTTCAGTCATCCGATGGGCGGGTTGACGATCCCTTGTCCCGAAGATGTTTTCATGACTGTAACTTCTCAGCTCCAAGGAAGATGACCAGAAGAGAACATACATATTTTTGCCTCCATGTAAAGATTGGTTACTCGATGTAGATACATGCTTTTGAACTCTTGTATATTATACAACTCACAAGCTCATTATGCTTTGCTCTGAGACAATCAAACATCAAAGCGAGAAAACTAAAATACGAAGACATAGCTGATTCTGCTTTACTCGGACACGATGCGATTCAAAACGGGTGGGAAAACACAGAGTGAGTTTAAGAGGATCCTGCACGAAAAAAAAAAGATGACAACAATCTGTCTAGTTGTTCATCATCCCAATCAATTGGGTTGTGTCGATTGGAGACGAAGACATACTGTCTAATTCCTCGTCACTGCAGAATCCGAGGTTAAGGCCTTCACTCCCTCAAGTTCCTCATTCTCTGCAAGCAAGCTCTCGACCTTCCAGTTGACCTTTTCGTCCTAGGACAATGAAGCCTTGGAAGTCGTGATGTATTTCAGTAGCGTTACTGATATCTAGGTGGATGTTTGTAGCGTTACCCATCAAACTGATGTATAACCAAAGATACCAGAAACGGACAACAAAACTCAGCTGGTGAAATGGCAGATTCTGTTGCGAATCGACTCAAGAACATGATGAAGATATGAATGAATGCAGAAAATAGAAGTTGTGTACGTGTATTCGACTTTCTCTGTCCTTGTTCGAGGGTTTGATGTCTTCTTCGTTTTAGATCCGACCAGGTTTTCAGTGAGTCTGTTTGTGTTTTGAAACTGATACGATAACTGTGGAAGCTGACATACACAACTCCGAAACAACCCAGCATGTGAGCCGTTGACCTGATAAGCAAACATGGAAACTCTCCTCTCCAGAATCTTCGACACTACAAAGAAGGAAAGAACCAAGTTTTGGCTACGTAATGTACATCCACATATTTGACAGATTTCTTGCTGATTTTATCACCAATGTATTAGCCGTTAGATGAGATCCTTATGTGTATATCTCCACTTGTATTACTTCAGAGAAAAATAAGAAGAAAACTTCTCTTCTACTTGTCGTTATTTCTCTGAAAACAAGAAATTGTTCAGAAACAAGACGAACTATTTCTTTCAACAAGGAAAGAGATAGAAAAAAAAAAAGAGTATGTATCTATCTACATCGAGTTCTCCGTCTTTACATCGGGAAAAAAAAAAGAAAAAACGTTCATGTTTCCTCAGGATCGTCTTCCTCCGATCCGGGAAGTTACATCCATGAAAAGGGCTTCGGGACAAGGGATCATCAAGCCGCCCGTAGGATGATTGAAACCGAACTCTTCTTCTGCTTTACTGAGCAGAGCTTGAAACGCGGGCTGATTCAAGTACGAGACCGGGACCAAATACCTCGTTCTCTTGCTCTCCCCCACATATACAGCAAGGAAGTATTATCACTTGTGCCACGTCACTTCGTGCCACGTCACTTGGTCGAATGAGTCTAGGATTGTGGCGAGATTCACTTTGACAGTTAGTTAGTTAAGGCAGTTGTACAGAGGAACTCATATATATGTAGTTTGATAATCGATAATAAAGTTATCAGCTCATTTTCCATTGCTCTGTTTTTCTGTTTCAACAATCGTGAAATGGTATCAGAGCTCTTGTGAGTTTTTCGATTGCAATCGCGTTCTTTCCTGTGTTTTTCCCGAGAAAATCCTCGGCGCTTTCACTCATTTTCTTCAGAAAATTCCTGGTGAACTTCTTTTCGCTGAAATCATGACTACTCCGACGGTGATAGATTGTTTCAGTCCTTACTATCTCAGTTCCAACGATCAGACGAATTCAGTTCTGATCTCTCATCGCCTCAATGGCTGTAACAATTTCAATTCCTGGCATCTCTCCTTCTCAATGGCGCTGGAAGGACGAAATAAGCTCGGTTTCCTTGATGGAACCCTACCTCAACCACCAGATTCAGATCCAGATTCCAAGTTATGGAAGAAGAACAATTTCATGGTATGTTCCTGGATCATGAATTCTGTTTCTGAACAAATTGCTGAAAGTCTGCTGTACTTCAAGAAAGCGAGTGATATGTGGAAGAATCTGCTGAATCGGTATCAACAAACTGATGTTTCACGTCGATATCGGATTAAGCAAAAGTTGAATTCACTTCGTCAAGGATCTGATGATGTTTCCACATATTACACCAAATTAGTAACCATATGGGAGGAATTGAAATCAGTCCAGGCATCTCCGTGTTGTACTTGTAGAAATTGCTCATGTGGAGTTGACAAGAAATGGAAAGATCTGTTTGAAGAAGACTTTGTATTCCAATTTCTCTATGGATTGAATGATGCTTTCGAACCTGTCCGTGATCACATCATTCTTATGGAGCCACTACCAGATCTGGCAAAAGCTTCAGGTATTGTTGTGAAGCATGAACAACAGAAAATGATAAGAGTCCCTGTTTCAACAGATGCTGTAGTTTTCCAAGCATCTACTCAGCCCCAGCAAACTGAAAATGTAGCAGCAGTTGCGGGAGGATTTTACAAGAATCGACAACGTCCCTTATGTACTCACTGTGGACTCTATGGCCACACAGTGCATAAGTGTTACAAGCTCCATGGTTATCCACCAGGATATACTCCTCGAAATACTCATTCTCAACAGATTCAACAGAATCACATGCCTATGCAGAAGACATATACACAAGGGAAGAACACTTTTCAGAGCAAAGGAACTATTGCTAATCTGGTCACTGAACCAGTTCTTGTCACCGGTCAAAGTCAAGTATCTGAAGTGAACACAATGTCCACACAAGAACTTCATCAGCTGTTTTACAAGCTAGGTGCTGCCTTAAACATCTCAGGTCCAAATATTACGGATTGTGGCGCTCCGGAAAACATTAATTCATCTGGTAATCATCTGATCCTATCCTCTGTTTCGTCTGCTTTACATACAAAGGAAACAATCAACACTTGGATAGTAGATTCAGGGGCCACGACTCATGTATGTGCCCATAGATCTCTGATGCATGAACTAAGATCTATCTCACCTGTGATCATCAGCTTACCTAATGGATCTCGATTAACTGTCACTCAAGCAGGGAAAGTAATGATCAATCAACATATTGTTTTGCAAAACGTTTTACTTGTTCCATCATTTTCCTTTAATATCCTCAGTATATCTGCTCTTTTATCCCATAATAACTTTCATGTTTTCTTTACCCCTACCTCTTGTTTTCTTCAGGCGCCTATTCAGGGCTTGAGGATTGGGAAGGCTGACCTGCATTGTGGTCTGTACCTTCTCAAAACCGATTCCCTCTTACCATACGATCAAACCCAGATGTGCAATGCTATCCATGTTGACTTCACAGTCTGGCATAGGAGGCTTGGACACCCTTCTACTCAGAAACTAAAGAACCTTTCATCCACCCTCAAACTCAGCAAAATAACCGAGCCAACGCACTGTGATACATGCCATTTGGCAAAACAGAAGCGTCTCCCTTTTCTTTCAAATAATAATGTAGCCTCTTCCATTTTCGACCTTATTCACATAGATATATGGGGCCCTTTTTCTGTAATGTCCATTGATCCGACAATGCTCAGGAGTTGACATTTACAGAATTCTTCAAAGAGAAAGGGATCATCCATTACTACTCATGTCCGCATACTCCCCAGCAGAACTCGGTGGTAGAAAGAAAACATCAGCACATCTTAAACGTGGCAAGATCTCTGGTTTTTCAGTCTGGGATTCCTTTGCAGTATTGGACTGATTGTGTTCGTACTGCAGTGTATCTTATAAACAGGACACCGTCACCATTATTGGAGAATAAGACACCATATGAAGTACTGAAGAAGCAGAAACCAGATTATGAACATCTACGAGTATTTGGGTGCTTATGTTATGCATCAACATCTGATTCAGAAAGGCATAAGTTTTCTCCGAGGTCGAGAGCTTCAGTGTTCATAGGATATCCCACAGGCTATAAAGGCTACAAGCTTCTTGACCTTGATACCAATGCTGTAAGTATTTCTCGCCATGTTATTTTTCATGAGAATGTTTTTCCCCTTCACACCAAAGATCATTCTGATCAAGATACCATATTCTCTCAAACAGTGTTACCTGTACCTTTCTTTGATCCACCTGTTCATGAACTTGTTCCACATCATCCTGAACCAAACATTCCTGAACCAGAACCAGAACCAGAACCAGAACCAGAACCAGAAAATCCTGAGTCAACTTCTTCTATCGACTCTGATCCTAACTCCTCTATCTTGGTTGTTCCTTCTGAACGTCCTCAAAGACCTACCAAACAACCCAAATACCTTGAAGATTATCATTGCTATCAGCTTGATAATCTCTTAAAACCATCCACTTCGTTTCCTATCTCATCATATCTGACATATGAAAACCTGAGCCCATCATATAAAGCCTTTGTTCTGAATACTACCCTTGAAACAGAACCCAAAACTTATAAAGAAGCTGTGGTTTCTGAAAAATGGCGAGATGCAATGAACACTGAACTCAAGGCCTTGGTGGGAAACGGAACCTGGTCTGTGGTTAGCCTGCCAGAACATAAGCAACCTGTTGGATGCAAGTGGGTGTTTAAAATTAAAAGAAACCCTGATGGAACTGTGGAACGCTACAAAGCTCGGTTAGTAGCAAAGGGGTATACTCAGCAAGAAGGAGTTGATTTCATTGACACTTTTTCTCCAGTAGCAAAGTTAGTCACTGTCAAGTTACTTCTGGCATTAGCAGCAGTGAACAATTGGTCATTAACACAAATGGATGTTACTAATGCTTTTCTACATGGGGACTTAGAAGAAGAGATCTACATGTCACTACCACCTGGATATACTTCGGATCAGAATACAGTTTTGCCAGCACGAGCAGTATGTAGGCTACAGAAGTCTCTATATGGTCTTCGACAGGCATCGAGACAATGGTACCACAAGTTTGCGAGTGTATTGCTGACAAATGGCTTTCGACAATCTCAGGCGGATCATACTCTCTTCGTCAAGCAATCAGGTACTTCATTTCTGGCTTTATTAGTCTATGTCGATGACATAATAATTGCCAGTAATGATCTCGTAGCTGTAGACAAATTGAAGACATTGCTGAAATCAGAGTTTAACATCAAAGATCTTGGTCCTTTGAAATACTTCCTTGGATTAGAGATTGCGCGAGCCTCTTCTGGAATATCAGTATGTCAAAGAAAATATTGTCTCGAACTAATGAAAGATGCAGGATTACTTGGGTGTAAACCAGTTTCAACGCCTATGGATGCTAATATTCAGCTGAGAAAGGATTCAGGAACTCCACTGGATGACATTACACCTTATCGACGTTTGATTGGAAGATTAGTATATTTGACAATAACAAGACCTGATATTTCTTTTGCTGTCAACAAATTGAGCCAATATTTGTCAGCGCCTACATCTGAACATATGCAGGCAGCAAACAGAGTGATCAAGTATCTGAAAAATAGTCCTGGGCAGGGCATTTTTTTCTCGGCTAAATCTGATATGAAGCTTCAAGCATTTGCCGATGCTGACTGGGCTTCATGTGCTGACACAAGGAGATCAATCTCTGGGTTCTCTGTGTTTCTTGGAAATTCCTTATTATCATGGAAATCTAAGAAACAAACAACAGTTTCCCGAAGTTCTGCAGAGGCTGAATATCGATCTTTGGCAAATGCAACTTGTGAACTCATATGGCTAACTCATCTGCTGCGAGATTTTCAGGTGAAGATTACCGATCCTATCAATCTATTTTGTGACAGCAAATCAGCAATTCATATAGCTTCAAATCCGGTTTTTCATGAGAGGACGAAGCATATCGACATAGATTGCCATCTGGTTAGAGATAAATTGCAAGAAGGATTCTTGAAGCTTATGCATGTTAAATCTGAAGATCAGATAGCTGACATGTTTACAAAACCATTGCAACCGGCTGTCTTCAGTCATCTGATGTCAAAACTCCATGTTTCAAGTCTGTTTTCTCCGACACAGACTTGAGGCGGGTGTATTATCACTTGTGCCACGTCACTTCGTGCCACGTCACTTGGTCGAATGAGTCTAGGATTGTGGCGAGATTCACTTTGACAGTTAGTTAGTTAAGGCAGTTGTACAGAGGAACTCATATATATGTAGTTTGATAATCGATAATAAAGTTATCAGCTCATTTTCCATTGCTCTGTTTTTCTGTTTCAACAATCGTGAAAGGAAGCCCTTTGGAGCTGAGGCTCCTCTGCTTAGAATCTTCTTTGCACTCAAAATACTTCTCATCAGAGCCATTTTCTGCAGATGGGTTTTGGAAAAGATGGAGTTTTTTTTTTTATATATATATTGGGTTGAAGAGATGGTTGTGTTCTGGAAATGAACCTTGGAGAAGTAAGTATATATAAAGATATTCAGAGAGAGAGTTGAAAGCTCTGGGGATTGAAGCTGTGGCCTACAAGGACATGTAAGGGGGAGAGTTCACATGTTCCTGTCTCCCTGATGATAAGCCCTGAGTGTTTACGATTGCCTTCATGGATAAACGACGGATGCTATGGTAAAGAGGGTCCATCATCATTTCTGAGATTATAATTGTCATTGGACAACCGCATATGCACTCCACAAGGGTTTGTCCTCTCAATGCTCTGTCCTGATTTCGCAAGAGCATTCAAATCTATCTGAAATGAACTTATGTGGGACCTGAAGCCGATTACCAACAGGGCAACAAGTCTCTGTCCTTATGAAGTTGGCAGACAGTATCACATGCAAAGGCCTTGGACTAGAAAATAGGAAAGGCTTGGAAATTTCAATGGCCAATCTTAGTCAGAAGACTGGCAAAACTGTCAAGTCCCCATCACTGCCGAATTCTTGGGGGGTGAGAGACCGAACCATGTGACGATGCTTTTTAGCTAAAATTACTCTTAGCCATACCAATGCATCTATAAGTACATGTCTACTGAATAGCTGAGCTACACAAGCACTTCTCACAACTTCATAGTAAACAACAAAGCTTCAGTTCAAATCTTCTCTATTAGGAGAAACAGAAGAACAAGAACGTACACCAAGATCCACCCATGGCTTTCCGAGCTCTTCATGTGTTGCAGCCAAAGCAAATTTTCCGGCAAGCGAAGCCCTTCACACCCTCAAACTCTGTCGATGTTCCAAAGGGGTACTTTTCGGTTTATGTCGGGGAGAGCCAGAAGAAGAGATTCTTGGTTCCCATATCATTCTTGAATCAGCCTTCGTTTCAAGATCTGCTGAGAAAATCTGAGGAGGAGTTTGGGTTCGATCAACCCACGGGTGGACTCACAATCCCATGCAGTGAAGCGTTCTTCATCAATCTCATCTCTCAACTCATCAGATGATGGCATTATTAATCTCAGTTTGTAGGAATCTGTACATGTTTCGTCAGTTTTTTTTCTTTTGTCTGAGAGAAGAGAAGACATAAAAATCTCTCCTCGAACGGAACACACAGAGTCGGCTGTTGTAACATTTTTGTTCCCACGTTTTAGTGAGTCATACGATCAAACATCTTGACTATTTAATCAATGATTCTCTATTCAAAATTCCAAAATATTTCGAATTCATGATCGCCTTCGAGCTCCTCAAATGCGACCTTGATTGATGCGTGAGTGTATCTGCATGATTCTTGGATGTTTGTGTTCCCTTTTTCAAAACCCTCCTTCTAAACCCTCTGAATGTGTCCAAGTCTTCGGCATGTTAAGTGTTGGTGAAGAAAGTTGTTCTATCTTTTCTCGACTTGAGCACACACCTCGGTCTCGATCTTCGTCCATGTCTCCTCGATCTTCAACACTTACTTCTCGTGAAACACAAGAAAGCTATCATCTTTGTTAGAAAAGAAGAAACTTACACATCATATCCATGGCTTTCCGGCAATTCCAAATTATTCACGGATGATGTTCCAAAGGGGTACATACCGGTTTACATCGGGGAGAGTTCTTAACGTTCCCCATGGAATGGACTGTATGTGAATCCAATGTTCATCCAGACGTTCCAGCACATGTGTGATTTATCTCTTGGGTTAGAAAGACAACGATCTGGGTTTCTAACCAATTTCATCACCCACAAGGGAGAAGCCGAGTGTCGAATTTGAAGGCCAACTGAACCTGGCAGCTTTGTTTGATCAATGATGTTCTGTCAAGGTTTCGGTAACTCTCACTTTCTCATTTTCTATTTGTCTTGGAGAAGATAATATAATCGGAAACTGCTTCTTAGAACCTTGTGCTTTTTCTGAGTTTCTTGAGAGAAAAGAAACAGATATGTCGAATACTTGTTAGGAAGTGAACTCATAAAATAAAATCTCTGCACTTTGTGTTGATACTCTCTTCTGTTACACAAAAAGATGTATCCATATTGAATTTCTCTCCTACGTAGAAACGAGAAAGAAGTATGTATCTATCTACATCTAATTCTCCGTCTTTACAACGGAAAAAAAAAAAGAAAAAACGTTCATGTTTCCTCAGGGTCGTCTTCCTCCGAGCCGGGAAGTTACATCCATGAAAAGGGCTTCAGGACAAGGGATCATCAAGCCGCCCGTAGGATGATTGAAACCGAACTCTTCTTCTGCTTTACTGAGCAGAGCTTGAAACGTGGGCTGATTCAAGTACGAGACCGGGACCAAATATCTCGTTCTCTTGCTCTCCCCCACATATACAGCTAGAAAGCCCTTTGGAGCAGTAGCTCCTCTGCTTAGAATCTTCTTTGCACCCATGAGGCCTCTCATCAGAGCCATTTTTTTTATTGGTCAGAAAATGTCTGGTTATAGTGCTTCTTCTGCAGATGGGTTTTGGAAAAGATGGAGTTTTTTTTCTATATTGGTTTGGAAGAGATGGTTGTGTTCTGGGAATGAACTTTGGAGAAGTATATATAAAGATAATCAACGAGAGAGTTGAAAGCCCCAAGGATTGAAGGCTATGGCCTACAAGAACCTGCAAGGGGGAGAGTTCACATGTTCTTGTCTTCCTGAATCTTGCATGATTGTCTATTACAGAGACTTGCATGTGTTGTTCTTTAATGTCCAGATTCTGTGAGAGCATTCAAATCTATCTGAAAACAACTGATGTTCGAAGACAGTATCACATGGAAAGGCAATAGACCAGAAAAAGATTGAACATTTCATTGATTTCAATGGCCAAACTTAAAGGGTATCACGTGGATTTGTCCACAGAGACTCCAGCTGCTTCACTTTCAGGGCCCATAGTTGTAGGTAATGGTCCTGCAGATTATTTCAAAAGATTGGCAAAAACAGTCAAATCTCCTTCACTGCCGAATTCTGAGACCAAACCATGTGATGATGCTTTTTAGCAACATTGCTCTAATAAGCCATACAATTGCATCTATAAGTACATCATTTCTCTTACGCATAAACAACGATCATCGTCTCTATCAAACCCTAACTCTTCTCTATGTTTAAACTTCTGTCGATCTCTCCGCCTCAAATCGTGGGAGCTCGCTGGAAGTCACCGGAGGTCATCATCTCCGTCGTCTCCAGCTGCACTATCTCTATTTTGCCTATCCCGTTCTAATTTTTTTTTTGGATTATGTTTGAATCTTTGTTTTGTCTCCTTTGTTTTGAAGACATGTGCGGATCTACGAGCCATTGAAGATGGTAAACTGATCTATAGTCATGTGAATATAGCAACTTCAGTATCGACATGTGCATTTCTACTCCTATGCTTGATTTGTATGCCAAATGTGGGGAATTTGATATGGCGTTGAAAGTGTTTGATGAAATGCCAAGAGAGATATTGTCGTGGGAATGCTATGATTTTCGGGTTTTCTTTTTGTGGGCATTTTACTGAAGCCGTAGGATTGTTTGTGGAACCATTGTTGGACTGTTTCCTGCTCTAGGAGTAGCTGGTGCATTTATGAAAAGGAAAGTTGTTCATGGGTATGACATATTTGAGTGGAAGGCAGCTGAGAATGTGTACAAGCAGGAATTTTCGGCGGCAGCTACATGGAGACTATTGTGGCATGCTTCTCCAACAGTGGAATGGGCTAACCTGGTTTGGTTCAAACAGGTTATTCCTAGGTACGCCTTTGTACAATGGATGGTTATGCAGGGGAGGCTGCCAACAAGAGACAGGTTGATGCGATGGAACGTTACACAAAACTCAACATGTGTGTTGTGCAATGAAGAGGAAGAGACGCATGCACATATAATTTCATATGTTCATTCAGTTTGGAGATTTGGTAGATGTTGGCAGGGAGAATTTGGACAACCCCCTGCCGAGTTAATGAGATGCCATCAGTGGTTGGAACATATCTCGTCGACCGACGGATAGGAAAGAAAAGTTATGCTGAAGACACTAATCCAACATGCGGTGTACGAAATCTGGAAGGAGCGGAACTCTCGCGTGTTCAGAAACGCTGCATCGACTCCTCAAGCCCTTAGCATACGGATTGACAGATTAGTGCGGACTACACTCCTCTCATTACAGCAGGCCGGTCGAAGTAGAAGCAACTTCTTGCTTCAGAAATGGTACTCTTGGACTATAGATTGAGAACTAGTCGTATTCATTGGTAAATTATGTTGCAAACTCATTCCTTTATAGGTTGGCTAGCGAAAGCTTTTAATGTGGATTTTTATCCTGTACTATGTACTACCCATTTTTTAGTAATATATTACACATCTTATCAAAAAGTTGTTCATGGGTATTGTACGAGAATGAGTTTTAGTGATGATTTAGCTGTTAGCACAAGGACATTAGATATGTATGCCAAAAGCAAGTGCATAATCTATGTGAAAAGGGTTTTTGATTCAGACTGTCTGAAGAATGAGGTGACATGGTGTGCTATTGTTGGATGGATGCTTTGTCGAAAATGGAATGATGTCTAAAGCAAAAAGGACTGTTCGTTGAGATGTTGGTCGATGCAGATGTCTCGGTAATGACACCAGTGGCTGTTAGGCACATTCTTAGGGGTTATGTGGTTTTTGCAGATTTGACTCGAGGGAGATGTTGTTTCGTATGCTTGGTTGGTGTTTTACCTGCCTGCTCTTACTCGAGGGAGATGTTGCTTCAAAATATTTCTTCCATGAAAAATTTCTGGATGATCATTTGTTCAATTGCAGGGTTCTTTTGTTATTGGTTTCACTTCTGTTTTGAATAATAATAAGTATATCTTCTCATCATTTCTGTTTAGATTATCGGATTCCTCTGTTATCCATTAAATGCTTAACAAGAGATATTCTTGTTGATGATTTTGTGCAAAATATTATATATTATCTAATACATTATGTTTTGATTAGTTTTTTTTATTTCAATCATTTAATATATTATGTCTTTTGCAAAATATTATATAATTTTGATATTATGTTTCGAGTTAAAAAAATACAACAGTATCATATGGTTATATAATTTTTAGATTTATTAATAATTATTTTTAATATTTTTATGATAAAATTATTTTTTAATTAAATATAAATTAAATTGATGGAGTTTATATTTTAAAATATTTTTATATAATTATTTATAAATTATATAAATATTTTTTATCAAATGACAATATAAAAATTAATTATAATTAATTTTAAAAATTATTTTAAAATTATATTTTTTTGTGGTAATTTATATCAAAACGCAACCGCAACCGTATACAACTATTCACTTTTACTCTCAATCATCACCACCCGCCACTTACAACCTAGTCAATATCAACCGCCCACAATCGCTAGTAAATATTTTGAAAATCGCTCTCAACTGCAATCACAAACACAACAGTACAACCAGTCACACCCTTGTAAAGGATTGCATGAATATGTTTCTTGAAAAAAGTAAGAAGTTGCATGATTGATCTATTCAAAACATCTAATGCATTGGTCATCTTATTAATTCTTAATCACGCGGGTGAAATGATAAGAATGATGGGCGAACAATGTTTGATTTATTAGGGAATTGAAAAGTTTTTAAATTTCTTATATGTAAGGTGCGAGTCATATTAGACAAAGATTTTAAAAATTAAAATGGGAAAGCAAAACAGAAAATATAGAAAAAGAGAAAAATAGAACGAAATCATGTTTATAACTACATTGTTGGAGGACAATCAGATCATGTTACACTCGGAGACTTCAGCGAAAAAACACATGAGGAGAAACAAGACACACACGAAGACTTGCACAAATGGCAACCAAAGATTTGATAGAAATTAATAAAATAAGATATACTTAATACAATTAATATTTGATTTTTTAGTTAATTTTGAATCTCTAATTAATTTATATCCATCATATCTAATGTTTATAATCTCTTCAAATCAATTCCAATCTTTTCAAATTGGTGTTTGTTTCTTTATTAATTTCAACATATTTTCCCTTTAATATTGATTTCGGGAGAATGTAAAAGTCAATACTGAAGAGATGATAGACAAAACCATATAAAAGCCACATGAGTAGAAATTTATTATCTTTAGAAAAATTTGTAGATACCAAGTTTTTTTATATCGTTTTAAAGAGTATTATCCAATTTCAAATATTTCGATTAATCTCATTTTATTATATGATCTCACTTTATCTTGAAACTATAATTACTATACGATCGATGTTGTAAAATTTTACAGAATCAACCCAATTGAAAAAGAGGGAATAAGAAATAAAAATAAGATTCTACAAAGAAATATGATTGATAGAAATATTTCAAACTAGTCAAATAAACTTGAAATATCATTAATTATTAGAAATGATTCAAACTAATCACACAAAATTTGTATATGTGAAATATTAATTTTTTTGCAAGAAAATTGGAAATGAGTAATGAAAAGATTTCGAAGATATGTTTAGTAAAAATATATGATTAGTGAAAAGATATTTAAAAGATTGTCTTAATTCTCTAGCCATTTTTCTTACCTCATAAAAACTCCAAATTCTAGTGTGGCCACAAAAATACGCGTTTTGTTGTCGATTCTGTATGATTTTTATTTTCTGGATTCCATATGATTTACAAGAGATCATGCATTTGTAATTTAGCGTGGCGACAAAATACTGAGAGTACGATATCAACGTAACAACATACGTATGCAACTTGCGTAGGTTATGCGCTTTCGTACGGTCAATTGCGTTTTTAATCGAACAAAAATTATCAACACAATCATTAATTCTTATAATTAAATTTCGACCTGTCGTGTTCTTTCTTTTACAAGACAGGATTCCAATATTCGATCGTTTTATTTCGAATCAAAGATTTTTAATAGCGTTTTGATGACGAATTCTGTTAAAATTCCATTTAAATTTTCAAGTGATTATCGATGAAAATTTTTCAAAAAAATTCCAACGGATTTCAATTAAAAAATTCAGTTAAATCATTTTCAACGGAAGTAGTGGAAAGATTGATGATTTTATGGAAAGTGAATTTGGAGTTTCAATTTCAGAGTTTCTAAGATCAAGTTAGGTTCAAAGTCGGGGTCGAGTAAGTCGAGGTCGGGGTCAACACGGGATCGAGGTAATAGGATTGAGTTTGGAATCTAAAATGTGTTTTGATATTTTGTTTGACAACGGAATTTGGTTGAAAAATTCGTTCATAAATTTCCACGGATATTTCCGTTGAAAATCAGTTGATATTTTCAACGATTTTCAACGGAATATTTTTTTAACGACCATAATACAACAGAATTTATCTATTAAAATTTCGTTAAAATTACAAAATTTTAATAGATTTTTGACCATTGAAATGGATTTATCGATTAAAAATTATATGTTTTATTGTACCTATTACCGTCATCATACTATTGCAGTGGAGAGAGAAAACCAAAAAAACCAAAAGAAATTGGAAATTAATTAATTTTTACACTTTGACAATTGCAACCATTTAAGTACAAAAAGGGAAGAAAAAAAAACGAAACAAATTATGATTTTGTATATATGTCATTTATAATATTTTTATGATATTCGACGGTGACTTCTTAGTAGAAAAATAAATTATGCGGCTTGAGTGAATATGGACTCAAGGAAGACTTTTCTTCTTAATGGCGGCTCTAATTTATTCACAAGTAAAAAAAAAAAGAAGGAAAAAGTTGGCTAATGTTCAATTAACCATGTCGATTTTGTCCCAACCCATTCATTAATTATTGTTTTGCTTTTTTACCTTTTTCGTGAGAGTTGAAAATTATTTAGCATCAAAGTACCATGATGATGATTGCATGCCCGCCCACTAAATTCAATTTATTATTAACAATCCCACAATAGAATATTAGTGGTTTTCAAAATTAGACATTTGCTGTAAAAACTTAATCAGAAATAATTAAATTATAATAGGCGTTACCTTTTTTTTTATAATTGTTTATCCATTAAAAAAACATTTTTCAGTTTATTAGATGTGGCGTGGAGTATGATAAATATATTAAGTTTTATATAGTTGAGTTAGGCATTTTGACACAATGATCCGAAAGAGAGAAATGCGACCGTGACAGAAATTAATGTAATTTACATGTAACGTTAGGATGTATTATTTAAGTATATAGTTATCTCTTTATATTGTAATTATTCATTTTTCTTTAGTTAAAGAGCATCGGAATCAGAGATTGATCCGTGAAAATTGACTCAGCAGCCAAAAACACAGCAGCAAAGCAGCCCCCGCACGTGGACCCAACCACAGCACGACATTGGGCAGACAGAAGGGCATATCCGTCATTTTCCAACACTGTTGAACGTGATCGGGTGCATTGAACCACGTGTCGGAAATCGAAGGTCACGAGTCAGAACTGCTTTTTAGGTCACGCGTGACTCACAGACGTCTTAACTGATGACGTGGCGGCTTCTTATTCGCTGGCCGCGTGGAGGGTCATGTGCCTGTGACAGATAAGCACTTAACGGCCACCGAAAGCGAAAATGCTAATTCCAGTCCCAGCAAAATTGCTATGTCCACTCTCCGTGGATGGGAAGTGAAAAATATCAGTAGCATCTTTTTGGCGTACTTCCATCCGCTTGCCAGGAACCTTCCCTCAGCCTTATCCCTCTTCCTCGCTCTCAATTTCACGCGCCACGTAATATTTTCCTTTTTTTCTTTTTATTCTTTCTTCTTTTTAAATAATCCATAAAATCTCCACATATTATATATATATATACGGAATTAATGGGAGAATTTGGAAAAAAAATATGAGAAGAAAAATACAATTGAACTTTGGAAAGAGAGAGACTCCAAATGTAATGAATATTGATATACAGATACTTTATAGCTGGTCCTTGGACAATTTAAGAACAACAAATTTTTTTTCGCAAATTTCCACTTTTGCAATATATATATACATATATATATATATATAAATTTCCACTTTTTTTTGCTGTCAAAATGCTGGAATGAGTTTATCTGTATATATATATATACTGAGTACGTATTTAATAGCCTTTTTCTTCCAATTTCGTTCAGTATCTTACATATGCTAGTGACGTAAAAGTGATATATATCTTATGGTATCACCACAATTTAATAATCCAAGCAAAACGTGATGCACAGTGATGATAAAAAAAAAAGAAGTTAATTTCTAGAGTCAGATAACCAGTCTCATAAAAATTAAATAAATAAATCTAGCTATACAATCCATGAAATAGGACAAATCATTAGTGAATATGTATGTGGTGGGGGTTTTACGTGCATGTGTGGAGACGACGTGTCAGTCTTATCCACCGTTTAATTCAGACGTTGATTCAACGCTTTGCAGAATTACAGACGAAAGTGGGACCCATACATGGGGACCTGATCGCCGACCGGATACGAATCCCTATGTCACCCTTTAGGTTCGGTCGCATCGGACCGGTCGGATTTAAGTTCCTGGACCGCTCTCAAATCACAAGACGTAAGCAGTGACAACATCACGTCCTTGAGCCTTGTCGCCACGTCACCACCTAACTTCTCCTGTTGAAACGTGTCCTTTTCCACGTCATCACGCGGCGTGACCATCCGCGTGTATTCTAGAAGCTCTCATCTCCTCACAGCTTAATCTCTCGACACGTGTCCCCTCCCTCCCTATATATTCCCGTTCCTCGCCTCATTTCTGAGTTTCAAACGCCGCCGCTGCATTACACAGAGAGAGAGAGAGTCAAGTTGCAGCCGGAGGGAAGTAAGAACAAAAGCGAAGGGTAAAAAGGGAAATAGTGAAAAAAAAATGACTGCAGCGGCGGATTTACAGTTACCTCCTGGATTCCGATTCCATCCGACGGACGAAGAGCTCGTCATGCACTATCTCTGCCGTAAATGCGCGTCGCAGACGATCGCTGTCCCGATCATCGCCGAGATCGATCTCTACAAATTCGATCCTTGGGACCTCCCTGGTACTCATCTATTTTGATTTCGATTAATCCCAAACCGGTTATTTCCGTTCTTATCCACTCAAAATCATCGAATTCCTAAGATGTTTTGAATTTGATTGGTTTGAAATCTACAGGTTTAGCTTTGTACGGGGAGAAGGAGTGGTATTTTTTCTCGCCGAGGGACAGGAAGTACCCCAACGGTTCGCGGCCGAACCGGGCGGCTGGGACCGGTTATTGGAAGGCCACCGGGGCTGATAAACCGATCGGTTCTCCTAAACCGATGGGGATCAAGAAAGCTTTGGTGTTTTACGCCGGCAAGGCCCCTAAGGGAGAGAAAACCAATTGGATCATGCATGAATACCGGCTCGCCGACGTTGACCGGTCTGCTCGCAAGAAAAATAATAGCCTAAGGGTATGAAATTAAATTATGAAAAATAAATCCGTATTTAGTTTTTTTTAATTCTGTATGATTTCTTAATCCGACGGTATTGATTTCCCCAGCTGGACGATTGGGTGCTTTGCCGCATATATAACAAGAAAGGGACTATCGAGAAGCGGCCACCGCGGATGTACGGCGTCGTCGGAGATTTCCCGGCGATGATCGATGCGGTGGAGGAGAAGCCGGTGCTGAAGGCAACGGCGGGGGGGGGGCCGTACAGTATGCCACCGCCGCAGAAGATGGCGAACGATTTCGTGTACTTCGACACGTCGGATTCGGTGCCAAAGCTGAACACGGAATCGAGCTGCTCGGAGCACGTGGTGTCGCCGGAGTTCACAAGCGAGGTTCAGAGCGAGCCTAAGTGGATGGAGTGGACGGTGAAAAGCAACAATGGCGGAAACGATAACAAAGCCCTCGATTTTGGGTACAATTACATAGATGCCACGGTGGAGAACGCGTTCGGAGGGGGTAACCAGATGTGGCCGCTGCAGGACATGTTCACGTACATGCCGAAACAGTTTTAGGGTGCGGACGGTCGCACGGTAACACGAGACCGATGAAATGCGTCGGTCAATGAGTGTACCGATTCGGCGATTGCCGTAGATTTGGAAGATAATTTTTATGTCTTTATTTCTTTTTTTTTGGACCGTCCGATCTTGCGTTAGGGGCCTGATCTGACGGTGTACGGTTGTTTTGGGGGCGTCCGTCGTTTCAATGTGTTGTGTAGTAGGGTACGGGAATATTCTCAGCTCGTCTTTGCTGTCATCATTCGTCATGTGTATTCAGATTTTTGGTTCAAGATTAAGAATCTCATTACATATTTATAGGATATGATATGATTCATGAATCTTTCTTTACTATTTTACTTGATACGGTCAATGAAGCCATTGTTCACTGCATTATGACCGATGTCTTGTTTTTATGTTCGGTTTATGGATATTAGCAACGTTTCCAAAATGAGCCTTGGACGATATAATCTCTTATAGAAAAAAAAATCCAGAAACAGCTTTTTTTTTTTCTGCAAGGCCCGAAATATATAAAATAATTAGACATTGGTTTATTTATGAAACGGGTTTTAATTAACCCAGCCTGTTTAATTGTGGGTTAAACCATTTTATAGTCTGATATTTATTTTATATTTTTTTCACGCAGACATCAAATGCTAGGGGGAGGAGGAGCTTCCCCGCCGTCCGATCATCCAGCAACGGACGACGGAGATTGGTTCTGGTGCCGGTGGTGTTCGTGTTCCAATCTTCCACTTGGGTTTGAGAATATACCAGAATTTGATGCCGAAATAATGTGTTGACATTTGTAATGATATTAGGCTGTTAGCAACGAACTGGCTTCGTTGCCAAGAAGAGAGACGAAATTGTGTTGTTTTTGGACAGCGAAAATAGAAACGCTATCTGTGTCGTTTTTTAAAAAATAAATTAAAATAAAAGTAATTGTAATTTTAAATTGTTTTACATAAATATATAAATATTTACAAATATTGTTCAATAAATAAATTTCTAAACTAAATAAAAGCTATATTGCAATGAAATTGGGTTACTATGTATCGATCTACGCGGCCAACAATTTTGTTGTAATGATTTAAAACACAAATTATTCAGAAAACTACTTTGCAACTAAAATATTTATTAAAAAAAAACTATTTCGTTGAAAAATCGTTGCAATGCAAAATTTTAGCTGTCCATTAAGCTGCCTATATATATGTATATAGTAATTGATACTAAAAATATAATTGATACATCAAAATTACATGCAACTGGTAAAATCAATAAAATCCAAATAATTCACTAACCATTTTTTTTTTTTGAAAAACCAATACAAGTTGGAAAAAAAAAATCTATAGAATATACTAAATCGGAACCGGAAACTGATACTGATTGATAAATAATCTTAAATTTTTTATCGTGGATTTACTTTTATAAAAACTTAAATATAGATAAAATATCATTTTCCATCATCCGCACAAATTGTCACAACAATATAGATTAAAACTTAGAACCACATTATGTGGTAGAATAATCTTTAGGAAACACGACAAAAATGGTTGACTTTTCTCTCTCTCCCACACATCTATCCCTTCCACAAATTCGGTTTTATGGATAAGAAAGAACCGATGTCCATTCTTTTTTAAAGAGATTTGAAAACTCTTAACACTATTTTGATTAGGATTGGAGCTCTTAACCATTTAAGGATTCGGGATTTAAACTCTAATTGATAAAACAAAACAAAAAACGGAATTTTAGAAAATTCACCCATGATTCCTTCCTTGCACAGAAGCTCCAGGCATCTAAGGACAGATTCATTGGTAAGGTCTTATCTGAGATACACGACCAGACACTAAACCTCAATTGGATCATCGCAGTTACAAGCTGCGTTAAGATGCTGATTCTCCCTCCACCGATTGTTATAAACATGTGAGAACGACAATGTCTAATACAACGATACCGTAATTAACCGGTAGAATAGGATTATAATGTTCACACATCAGAATATTAATTCCAATATTCTAACCTCGATCACAAGTAGCAATTCAAACGGAAAATCCACCGCGTAACTTCTGATTCCGGCAACAACTCCAAGTTACACCTTACAAATCAAAGCGGAATAATTACACCGTTCGATATTACAACAATCAGACATGTACAAACTAAGTCTACAGTAAATAACATCCAAAAAGTCAACCATTTGATTGTAGAATATCTTGATCAAATTTCTTATTTTGTGTATCATACTTCTACTTCTCCCTCTCGCGGAAACTCTCTATTTATAGATAAAATCTGTCTAAAATTATAAAGGTATCCCATTGACCAAAATTTTGACCGCCTCACTACCTTTATTGGTTTGTCACTGTTTCACATGATGGTTGAAATATATTTTTGCAATTTCGATTATCATACCACAATTAGATCAGATCTGCAAATGTTACCAAATAATCCAATTAGATTTTTGATAATTTGTGTCTCATATCAGAATCAAGATAATCAATCAATAAAAGAATTGTTGATCTTTCTACCTCATAAAGCCAACAAAGAAAGGGGTGAGACAGTGCAAAAATTCTTCGGTGGATCTCGTACCCTTTGTAAGGGTCCATATTAAAAACTGGTTGTTTCTTTCAATTTCATTGATTACGTTACCATTACACTAGATAATATCTACACACACAAAGAGTAGAATTTATCCGAGAGGGAAGACATTCGTTCATTCCTCTGGAGAGAGAGAGAGAGAGAGAGAGAGAAGTGTTCTTTTTTGTTTTTTTTTTTATGTGATTGAATTACCAAAATTTGTGTTACATTTACAAGCAGTGTGAACTGAAGTGAAAAGCTAAGGGGGTACCCATGGCAAGTGGTATTACAAAAACTATCACATTAATTCCCGGAGAAGCGTTCTTGACTGACTTTTGGTTCGTGTATATTAATATATACACACACACATACGGAGAACTTAACTGCATCGGTATGTATTTGTGATTTGACTCATTTTTATCATATCACAACTCAACAGCAAATGCATTCGACGACAATTCCTCAATACATCCAATAAATAAATAAATAAATAGGCATATAAATTTTAACTTTTTGGCTCATCAGATTAAAATTTGGTTCAAGTTATACAAAACCAAACCGATCCCAATTGAATAACTTTATCCGTACTGAATTGGTACATACATATATATATATATATATATGTATTATAACATTTTCTTAGCAATGATAAGATTGATCGATGATGGAGCACACGTAACTTATCGGCTAACCCTGATCACCATTTTGGTAGTGGACCCACACTCTTAACAATGGCCAAATCTTATGTCGATTCGATTATTCAACCACAAAAATATCGTACAAATATATACACACGTATTTTTCCGTTACGTGTGATGGCCGTTTTCAAAAATTAAAAAAAAAATAAATCCGGTAGAGATTTGTATAGAATATTATCCCTACGAGAGAGAAGCAGTTAACGAATGGGCTAAACATAGGATTTGGACAAAACGATTCGATCCTCGGAAAACCCATTCGTCATTATATCCTCTCTCTCTTCATATTTTCCTGATCGTCATAAAATGGCGACGGAAGGAGGAGTGCCGAAGAAGAAAAGCTTATTCCTCCGTGACGTCATCAAACTCTGCAGATCAATCGCGAGGCTATGGCCTCACCACAGCAGACACCACAAGCTCTCTTCTTCTTCTCCTTCCTTCAACTTCGACCCAAAGGCGAAGCCCCGACCCGAATCCAAACGAGACGCCATTGATCTTCTTCTTCCGGTAACCCTTTCCGTTCGTCGTCCTAATTAAGATGTGTATGAAATTTTTGTGAATATGTATCAATGCGTGTGTGTGTGTGTCTTCAGGAAGCGAAGGCTGATGTGAAGGAGGGAGGGGTGAGACTTTGTAGGGTTCGTAGCTATCGATACGATGGTGCGGATTTGGTGCGGGACAAGAAGCCGTCACTGTCGAGAAGTTGCAGCCAGAGTAGGGCCACGCCCTTGAGGCGAAACCTGTCATCGTCATCCTTCGCAAGGAGCAAGAGCAGTTGCAACAGCCGGAACCTGTCATCGTCGTTCAGCTTTGGACCCTCCGTCGCAGCCTCAACCGTCCAGAGAACCTTCACCAACCCGATATTGTACTCGACCTCTGCTGCCACTGTGGCTAAGCCTCCTCCGACCAAGGAGGAACTCGTCTGCACGCTCGAGGAGCTCTGCAAAGGCTGCACCAAGAAGATCATGATCAAGAGAGACGTCCTCAGCAGCTCGGGGTTCGTCTCTTGTCTTGCAAATATTTTGCCCAAACGAATTGAAAAACGAGTTTCGGGTCTGTTTGGCTTTATTTCTTGCTATTCGGGGTTCAGAAACGGCATTAGGTGACGGTTTTGTTGCCTTTGTTTCGGTGATTTTGTGTAGGGAGATGAGCCAGGAGGAGGAGATGGTGGAGATAAAGGTGAAGCCAGGATGGAAAGGAGGTACGAAGGTTACTTTCGAAGGAAAGGGAAATGAAGCGATGGGGAGCGTGGCGGCTGACCTGACATTTGTGATCGCCGAGAAAGAGCACAAGCTGTTCACAAGGGAAGGAGACGACCTCGAGATGGAAGTAGCAATCCCTCTCGTGGAAGCTTTGACTGGCTGTGAGATCTCCGTCGCCTTACCTGATGGGGACACCATGAATTTAAGAATAGACGATGTTATTCACCATGGGTACACCACCCTAATCGAAGGCAAAGGGATGCCGAGATTAAATGGAAAGGGGAAGAGAGGAGATTTGAGGATAAGGTTCCGGACAAAGTTCCCAGAAAGATTTACAGAGGATCAACGGGCAGATATCCGGAACATTCTAGAAGGTTCCGCATGACCGATATCTCTCTCTCAATGCTTTCAATTCCTCTTCTAGCAACATGGTTTAGCTAAAACCTAAGAGGCTGTATCATCTTTCATCTTTAATGTAACAATGAAGTTGAAAAGAAGAAACTGGTTCATAGATCAGTGGATCTTTCACAGCCAATAGTTATGGCAGAAAAGCAAATAAACAGAAGGAACTTCACCAGAGTTTGTCTTGTACCTTTAATGTAAACCTAGTAGGGCTTTGAGTAAGTCCAATAGATTTCTGTTGACAAGAGCCTTTAGCAATCTAAGCTTCCATCGCGAGTAAGGCGGGTATCTCATTGATGCATCACCTAAAAGGCTTCGGTAAAGAACAGCCTTCTTGTGGCTGAAAGCATCGAAAGAGAATTTCCCGTGGTATGAACCCATTCCACTTTCCCCAACTCCCCCAAACGGCAACGTGTGAAGCGCAAGCTGCAAAATTTTCTCGACACATTCATTTCACTCTTCAGCGATATAATGATGAACCGCTAAATGGATAAGAGAGCAGTGTGGTTACATGAACGGCTATGTCGTTGACCACTACGCCTCCAGCAGAGACTATCCTCGCAAATTTCTCTTTCAGCTTTTTGTCATTGGTAAACAAATATGCAGCAAGTGGCTTTGATCCGGAATTGATCACGTCAAAACTGTCTTCCAAGTTCTCGAGCTGTACAGAATATATGAATATATCAAACATATTTGCTTCATTGTCTTCTAAGACCATACCAAATACAGTGGGATATTGTGGAAACCAATTTGATAAAGGATAATGTTTCCTACCGTGAGGATGGGAAGTAGAGGGCCAAATATTTCTTCATTCATGATAAGCGAGTCTCTCGGTACATCAAGCAGGATGGTCGGAGCGATTTTCCTGAAATTTTGGTGACATAACATCAGCAAAAGGGATTTGTTTTCCTCATCAGTTATAATGCACAAAGACAGTTATGATAATGAAAAAAAACAAATAGAGAATCTCACAGGTTAGCTCTGTCCTTTTGACCTCTATAGACGATTTTATCGGCAACTTTATCCTCATCCAAAATCCTCGCCAAGCGGTCAAAGTGGTTAGAGTTTACAATACGAGAGAGATCCTTGGACTCCATAGGGTTCTTCCCATAAAATGCCTCCAACTCATGCTTCAAGACATCAATCTTGAGAAGAGAAACAGCCAGAGAGACGGTTAAACACAAACAGAGAAATTAGCCTGATTTCCGAGTAGTATAAGTATCACGTATCCATCTTAACCCACCACTTTAGGAGCATGATCTTTTGTTGTCAGGATGTAGTCAGGAGAAACACATGCCTGTCCATTGTTGCAACCCCATTTTCCAGCAATTATCCGCCTAACAGCAACCTTAACAGACACAAATTTACATGTCAGCATTGGGCGAATGAAGTCAGCTGCTCTAATGCAGACACTGTAAGCATCTGGCTGAAGAATTCTAATGGAATAGACTGGAAAAAGCACTATCAAGTACTCGCAAATTAATGCCCGAGTCCACTACAGCAGGAGATTTTCCCCCCAGCTCCAAGACTACAGGCGTGAGGTGTTTTGCAGCTGCTGCCATTATGACACGTGCAACTCTTGAATTACCTGAACAAATCCAGAGTCAGCCGTTTAGTGCCTTGTAACTAGGAAGATTTCACTACATGTGGGTTTAATGTTTGCCATAGCCTTTATCATGTCCGTGATGCTTTTGTTCAGACCATTTATGATGATAAGAACATTATACGGAATTTAAACATCAAACCATGGATCACAAATTGAAAGCCTAATCTCGTGCCATGCCATCATGAATAAATCAAGAGAAGCTATTTACTCCATTCCATTATTACCTCTTTCAAATGCTTGCATTTGCTTCAAGTAACTAGTTATTTTCTCACATTGTAGAGATGATGGGAAGTTTGAATTCATCAATAGATGAATACTTTGAAATAAAAACAGACAATCCAAGAAATACAAACCTGTATAAAATATTTTGTCCCATTTTTGCTCCAGCAATGCAGTTGTTTCGGCTACGCCTCCTTCTACAACTTTTATGGCAGAGCAATCTAGATATTGTTCCATTAACTTTGAGAGCAGAGATGCTGTGGCGGGAGCGATTTCTGATGGCTTTAGGACAACAGCATTACCGGCAGCAATTGCTCCAACAACTGGGTCAAGAGACAACACTGGCAAGAAAACAGACATATTTGACTGTCAGAAGGATAGTCAGGAACGAAAACATAACGAGACTATGATGAAAATTGAAGTCAGGGTGTCAACATACAAAAAGGAAAATTCCAAGCCGAGATTACTAAGATAACTCCCAAAGGCTCTGACACAATTTCAGCAGATGCAGGAAAGGTCGTCAGAGAAGTTTTTGCCTGTGAACACAGAATACTTGTCAGCTAGACAACAATGCAAACAAAAGAAGAGAATTCAGTATTCTCTGTCAAGTCTCACCTTCTCGGGTGTCATCCAGTCTTTTAGGTGTTTTAGTGCTAACTTAATCGAGTTTCTCAGCAGGGCAACCTGCACCACCGTAGCATCGTGATCAAAGAAATGCTTGAATACATGATATGCATGGCCTTAACATAGTTTAGGAATGAGACACAAAATGGCATGCATGTATCAAAATAGCAAACAAAGTAGGCCTGCTTAAATTTTCAGCATCATGATCTAAGACCCAGATGCATTAGGGATGACAACAGTATGATTCATGCCCTATTCCCAAATAACATTTAAAAGAAACACCTCTATATTTAACCCACAAAAATTTGCTCTCACTAACCAGGTACCACTACAAGAAAATGAAAGTTATGTCCTGAAACCCGTGTTTTCAACCTATGTAAGTAGTCCCAAGACCTGAGTTGAAGAGTAGGTGATTAGTTTAATGCCAAAACTAAAACCGACACAATAAATACATGGGTAGGTTGCTTTCAAGAGAAAACTGCAATGTCTTTCATAATTTCTACAGAGATTACAGCCATTTGCCATGTAAGTCAGAAATATAATTGTGAAAGCACCACATTCCTCCAAGTGGCCGAGCAAAAACTACAAAGGCAACAAGGAATGTGATGAGAATAAATGCAGCGGAGGCACAACACAAAGTAGAAGGGGAACTTATTAAACCGACAGTTCCAAAACTTCAGCACCAACATGTACTTTTCGAATTCAAGCAAGAAATTCCGAAATCCGAACTGGAATTTTCCGTATGCATCTTCATCACATAACAAATAGACGAATTCGAACACGGAAATAGAAACCACATTCAAAATCATACGCATATTCATCGATAACCGAAGCATACGATACAGTAACAATAGACACAGTAAAAAAAAAGGAAGCCAGAAGATTTGACCTCGTAGATGGAGGACTCGAGCTCCGGCTTTCCGAGATCGTCGCGGAGGGCGGCGACAATCTCCGGCTCGTGGTGGTCGCATACCTTGAGGAGGTTCTTGAGTTGAGACACTCTCCACTCATATCCGCGAGTCACTCCGGCATCGAAGCCTCGCCGTAGTCCTGTCACCAGCTCAGTCGCATCCGCCGCCTCGAACGCCTTCCCCATTCGCAGAAACCGCCTCACAACCTCAACGTATCGGATTTGAATCGTATCCAAATCAAAGGAACAAGCGTAGGAATCACAAATTTTCTGTTTGGATTCCGAGAAAAGCTGAAGTCGTTTAAAACTACGACGACGACGAAGATGATGACGACGATACGACGATGACACTGTTGATTACGACGCTACACCTTGCACTTTTCCATTTTTTTTATAATACTAAATTTTTTCCACCTTGAAATTTTGACATATAACATAACGAGCGCGTCATTATATATGACTATATGAAATATATAAAAAAAATTCAATTGAGAATCATTGCAGACTTGTCATTATTCAATAAAAATCAGGGAAAATGATATTTTCCTACACCGATTATGTTTAATGTTAAATGTGACTTTTTTCTACACGAAATTTTAATTTGATAAAAAACTACTCTAAATTATCTAATATACCAAATTGATACACGAACTACCCAATTTAACTGCAATTTTCTACACAATCCAAAAATAGTGTTAAATGTCCGTTAACTGATGACGTGTCATGCCACGTAGCATCTGACATGGTACGCCACAGGAAAATTTTGCCATTTATGCCACGTCATATTTTTTTTTAAAATAAAAAATCCAAAAAATTGCAAAAAAAAAACAATTTTTTAAAAAAAAAACAAAAATCTAAAAAAAAATGCAAAAAAATAAAATAAAATAAAAATAAAAAGTAAAAAAATACACATATATACATATATATATTTATATCTATATAGAAATACAAATATAAATATATATATTCCTATATATATCTATTTGAATATTTTTTTATTATTTTGTATATATTTATATAGAAGGATTTATGTTTATAAATTTGTATTTGTATGTGGATATATATATATATATATATATATTGTTTTGTATGTATGTATATATATATACACACAATATATACATGTATACATATTTATATATATATATATATATGTGTGTGTATATATATATAAATATACTTGTATGTATGTATATGTATATATATTTGTATAAATACATGTATATATGTGTATATTTTTTATTTGATATATATAGAAATATATATATAGGAGTATTTATGTTTATATTTGTATTTGCATATGGATGTGAATATATATATATATATATGAATTTTTTTCTTTTGTATGTATGTATATATATATGTATATACATATGTATATATATATTTATATATGTATATATATATACATATATATTTATATATATATATATATATATTTATATCTATATATATATTTAAATACATGTATTTTATATTGTTGGTTTAGTGCTCTATGATGTACTGTTTATGAGCTTTATTCAGATACATTTGATGTATTGATACTTTCTATGTATACAAACATATATATATATACATACAAAATAAAATATATATATATATATATTTATATCCACATATAAATACAAATATAAACATAAATACTCCTATATATATATTTCTATATATATCAAATAAAAATATACACATATATACATGCATGTATACAACATATATATGCATATTCATATATACAAGTATATTTATATATATACACATACATATATATATAATACATATACACGTATATATTGTGTGTATATATATATGTACATACATATATATAAAACAATATATATATATACATACAAATACAAATATTAACATAAATCCTCATATATATATACAAAATAAATATATATATATAAGAGTATATATGTTTATATTTGTACATAGATATGAATATATATATATATATATATGTATATATATGTATTTTATTTTTATTTTTATTTTTATTTTTATTTTTGTATTTTTTATTTTGGATTTTTGTTTTTTTTAATATGTTATTTTTTAAAATTTTTTGCAATTTTTTAGAATTTTTATTTTTTTAAATGTGACGTGACATGCTGACATGACAAAAATTTCCATGTGGCGTGCCATGTCAGATGCCACGTGGCATACCACGTCATCGGTTAACGGACATTTAACACCGTTTTCGGATTGTGTAGGAAATTGCAGTTAAATTAGGTAGTTCGCGTATCAATTTGACATATTAGATAATTTGGTGTAATTTTTTGTCAAATTAAAAATTCGTGTAGAAAAATATCACATTTTACAAAGTTAGTGTAGGAAAATGTCATTTTCCCTAAAAATTACAATATTCAAAGGAAGTAAAACCGAATCTAGATATTGTATAACATGTTATGATTTCATCCAATACTCTCTGCTATAAATATATATATTGAAAATTAATTTTATAGTATTAATATACTACGGATATCGCGTGTCATGTACTCGCAAAGCAACGGGGGGACTTTTGAAGCTTTGCTGGGAGTGTACTCGCGTATGGGAGCGTATCATGCACGCTCTAATGGATTGTTTTCTCTTTGAAGAATGTTTTCGTAAAAATCTCGTATTTTACGGAGGTTAGGCGAGAATTTTATGGGTGACGGTTGGGCTACCAGCTTATTTGGTCAAGGCCTCAAACCGAATTTCACCGTCTACTCGGTAGACAAATATATATATATATATTAGGGACAAATCCAAAAAAAAAACCTTCAAATTTTCTAGTTAAACCAAAAAAACCTTCTAATTAAAATTTTTCATAAAAAACTATCAACTATTAATTTTGAACAAAAAACTATTAACTATATAAATTATTTAAAAATAATATTTCACTTTAAAAATATTATAAAAATCATTAATTATTAATTGTAATAAAAAATTATCAATTATTAAAATATAAAAAAAATATTAATATTTGAGAGATTTTAAATTGAGTATATTTTATTGGTTGTAAATATTATATTTAAATTTTTTATATATATTATTATTTTAGAGATTGCAAATTATCTATTTAATTTTTTCATAAATTTATATAATAATTTTAATAGAAAAATCATCAACTATTTGAAATCTCAAAAATATTCTATTTAAAATATAGAAACCTATTACCAATAAAATATACTCAATTTATAATATTTCAAATATTAATATATAATAAAATTTTAAATATAGATTTTACAACCAATAAAATGTATTGAATTTTAAATATAATATTTGTATACAAATTTTATTGTACAGAGATGTTTATAAATAATTATATAAATTTTAAATATTACAATATAATAAATATTATGTTTTTATTATGATCTTTAGAATTATATAATTTATATATATATATTTATTCAAATTTTATAGATTTTTATAGTAAATTTAAAACAAAATATTTTTTGAATAATGTACATAGATGATTAACTTTTTATTAAAATTAATAATTGATGATTTTTTATAATAAATTAAAAGTGAAATATTATTTTTAAATAATTGTATAGTTCATAGTTTTTTTTTCAAAATTAATAGTTGATGGTTTTTTATGATGAATTTTAAGTAGAAAATTTTTTGTATGTAAGTGGAAAATTTGAAGGGTTTTTTTTTTGGTTTGTCCCTATATATTAAGCATACTGTTTCAAATATAATTAGAAATATTTGGTCTTTTTTTTGTTAAAGGAAATATTTGGTATTTCGTGTCAGTGTCCTCAAGTTAGCTCCGTGATCCTCTAGAACTGTCAAATCAACGTTACTTTTTTCTATCTATACATATATATATATATATATATATGGACAACACGAAATTCAATCGAATAGCTCAGAAAAATTAAACATAACCAAACAATGGAAATTAACCATAATTAAATGAAAAAGGATGCGGAATACAAATGATGGCATGCAGGAACAATATAAATAGCAACAAAAAAAGAAAGAAAATTACAGCCATTGTGAAAACATGAACCATGGAATTTAATTGGGAATTTTGTTTTAGAGGGGCATTCGTATCAATTTTCTCAGCAATTACTTTTGGTTAGATTCGATTTAGTCGGTTTACTTTTTTTTTTAGTTGGTTTGTAATTTCGAATTCTTATTGTTCTTTTATTGTGTTGAATTGTTTTTGGCGTCTGAGTTTGAAAACAAGTGAGAAAATTGTTGAAAAACAAAACCAAAACTCTTGCCTTAACAAAAATGTCAATGATACAGGCATTGAGTGCGGAGAATAAGGTTGGGTTTCGTGTATCGGCCATCATATACTCAAATTCAAATGTATGGTATAGGTGTAAGAGAGTAATGATCTTGTTTGCAATTGGATTACCAACTCTGTTTATTCAGGAAATTGAAAGCTTACTAGTTTGCAACAGGGTTGGGTATTTTTACCCGAGACCCGCGGGTTTCTGGATATCCTGTCTCGCGAATACCCGGATTGTATTATTCTATGAGATAACGAGATACATGTCGGGTTTTTATCGCACGAAACCCGAGTTTTGGGTTTCGGGTTCGAGTTTTAATATATCTGCACGGATTATCTCACGGATATCCGGAAATTATAAAAATTATAAAAAAACCCCTTATTTTAATCTATTTACAAAACTATCTATTCCTAAAACGTAACCCTAACCCTAATTATCTAACTCTCTGTCTCTCACTTCGCCACTCGGTCTCTCTCCCACTCGCGATTTGTTGCACCTCCGCCCTCCATCACTCTCGACTCTGGTCGCCTGAAACGCTGAGCTCCTCTTGTGAGCTTTCCGGTTGTCGTCGCCTGAGCTTCAGCCTCCATCATCGCCGTGCTCTCTGTTCGTTCGCCTCTTCTCTCTCTCGGTAAGGGCTTCTCCCTCGTCTCTTCCTTGCTCCGCTTTTGTTGTCGCCTGATTTAAGTGTTCTCCTTGTTACAGGTTGTCTTCGCCTGAGCTTCTCCCTCGTCGCCTGAAACGCTGATGTCTTCTCCCTCGCCGTCTGTCTTCGCCGCTTCTGTTCGACCATTTTCTTTCTCTCCCTCGGTAAGAACCTCTCCCTCGTCGCCTTGATCTCGGGTTCCCGATGTGGTCGGGTTCGCCGCCTCTGTTCGACCAATTTTTTTTTTCTGTAGTTGTCTTCCTTGTTCATGTATTGTCTGTGTTTATTGTTGTTTCTTTCTCTTTTGGTCTGGACAGTGGACGTTTGGGAAGTAGACTTAGGCATTGTTAATAAATCATTCCATGATATCAATGTGTTCTGAAAATGTCGATACGAGGGATTTGATAATATACACTGGAATAGAAATCAGACATTCCATGATATCTCGTGCCTTGGGTACTCGGATCTCGGGTACCCGGGCCTTATGAGATAGAGACCAAGATAAGATGTTCAAAAACCCGATGAGGCTGAGACTGAGATAGAGATGCCTTAAAACAGATGCCTTATAACATCCGGGTATCTGTCCGTGTCTAGTCCTAGTTTGCAATATACATATAAATACTTATCTTTATTATTCTTCTGCATTTATCATTTTTTTTTCTCTTTCATTTATCTTTTACACCATAAAATATTTTTAAAAATTACTTTCTAACCATTTATATTATTTTTCTAAAATTACCCATTATTATTAACTGATATGAAATATAAAAAAATAAACCAATATATCCTGTTATTTTGTTTTAGGAATTTTTCTATACATATTTGAGAATGATATTATTCATTAGATGATTAAGATCAGAATAATCGAACCAATCCTAAACAAATAACACATCCATTATCGAACTAAAATCAATATAAAAATAGAATGGTTATCATTTTTTTAAAATTGAAAAATTGAAGTAAATCATAAAAAAATAATGGAAAAAATATTTTTTTTTTTAAATGAATACTTTTGTCAATAAAAACTTAAACCAAATCAAATTCGAAACCGAAGTGAAGAAAATTCAACAAAAACCTAACAATTATATAGTTTTTTCAAAACTAAAATAGCCGATCCCTAATAGAATCAAACCGAATCCATACCAAAAACCGTATAAGCCATTCCTTTTTTTTATGTTCATCAGATTTTTTCTAATTATTATTATACACTTAGACATAACAAATCATGTATAAACTAATTGATTTTAAATAAATTATCCACATTTCCTATTTTTTTTTTCTTTGAGATTTTGTTTTTCTAAATTAGAGAACACGATATTTGTTTTTTATATTTTTTAAAATTTTGAAAGTGTAAAAAATTTCATATAATATATGAAATGTTTTTATATAATTACATTAACTATTAAAAAATTTCATATAAGTTTTCAAAATAGTATTGAAATATTTTTATTTAAAAAATGATTGATTTTATTTAAATGTTCAAATGAAAATCTTATATATGCCAATTTTGATCTAGAAATTTGATAATATTTTAATCATTTATGTTTTTGTATAGAAGATTTTAATCATATGTGGTACTAAATATTTAGTGATGTCAAATTGGGTTGGGTTTAGTGGGTTAACCCAACCAACCCATTAATGATTATATTTAGATCAATTATTTGGTCATTTTTATTTAATGGGTTTGATGGGTTTTAACCCATTAAAACCATGGGCTTAAAAAATTAGCCCAATTAACCCAATTAGCCCACTATACAATAATCATTTTATTTTAATTCTGAAAATCCAAATTCATCAAACCCTAATTCTCTGACCTCGAACAACGTTTTTTCCTTCTTTTCCAAATCACCGATAAGGTGATTCAGTTTCTTCCTTTGATAGTTGTGATTTTTGTCGAGTTTCATCTGCATTTTCAATTTCGAAAAGGTAATTCTAAACTTTGGCATGTTATTCTGTTCAACTTCGCTTATAAGTCTTTTAGTTTATGAGATATAGATTTTGTTCATACTTTTGCTACGGCTGTTGGCTTTCTACTTTCTGATTTAGTATTTATTCTTGAACTTTAGATATAATTTTTCTGCGAAACAGTGGAATCATACAATTATTGGCTTCAATTATATTTTATAATTAACGATTTTGTTCTTGCGTTTATGGGTTTTGGTCAAATTTTAGTGGCGTATGCAATCTGTTCGACTAAATGCTTGAATGAAATAGACATATTTTATCTTGTACATATATACGTATGTATATATACAAAAATATGTATGTATTTATATGTATGTATATATGTGTATGTATATATGTTTTCACGTATTATTTTTTTCTTTTACTTTATATAATATTTTGTATATGTGATAGTCATTAAAAATTAGAAACATAAGAAAGATGTTTCAATTCAATGATATTTTTGTTGTATATGAAAATTATGATTGGGTTGTAACGAGTTTTATGGGTTGATCCAACCCATTTAATTATTGTTATTGGGTTAATCCAACCCAAACCAATAATTCATAAAACCCAAATGGGTTGGGTTCAAGTGGGCTGGGTAACCCACCATGACATTACTGGTACTAATTGTAGTTTATAACTTTATATGGTCTCAAATACTGTCGCAAAATAAGGGGTTTAATAGGTATATAATTAAAAATAACAGGGTGTTTTTGCAAAATTAGCGACTACTTACAAGAGTTATAAATCTTCACCTTCCGCAAATCCATCGTCGTCTCCACCGCCGCCGGAGAGCTGCCGGAGCCAACTCAGCCAAGGTAAGCTTCTTCTTCTTTGTATTCTCTCCTCCTTCTCCGTCGCCACCTCTTCTTCCGCTCCGTCAGGTCTTCTCCTCAATACCCCTTCCCGGTGAGGATTACCACCTCTCCTTTTACCGCGGGGAAGAGTTTGGCTGCGACGGCGGAGAAAATTGGCGCCATATGAGCATATGATTTCCGAATGTTGTTCTTTCCGGATCTGAATTCGTATTATATGCGCAATCAGGGTCGTGTTTGGATGAGCGTGATGTATCTAGGGTTTCCAGATAAACGGATTTGTTCGACGTTTTTGTGTCTAACTTTTTACCTGTTCCGAGCTGTGTGATTAATTGGCGGATTCAGCTTTGGGCGACTAAATCAGTGATTCAGTTTGTTGTAGATGGATTTGAACTCGAGGAATTTCGCTGAACTCTTGACCAAAATCGAAGCCGAAGCTGATGATTTCTTACTTGCGCGTAGTCAGGTTCTCACAAAAATCTTCCTTATATATTGTTGTGTGGGTGTATAATAACGTTCTCGATGTCAATGATCGTTGTCTGAATGAAAAGCCTTTTGTGAAAGTCAAGTTTTGGAGCTAGTTCATTGCTGTGAACTCCATGTCTTCCAGAGCATATACGATGTAACTGATAGAATTTGGTGTCTAACCATTGGGATCTTGCAATATCTAACCATTGGGATCTTGCAATATTTGTTCAGATCGTTGAGAATGACAAGGATAGAAATGCAAACCGAGAGGCTCTTACGGCACTGCGGAAGAGAGCTCGGACCACCAAGACCAGCGTTCCTTCCTCTTTCGAGTCTATAATGAAGGATGTCGGTGGGAACACATTGAAACCATTGGTGAAAGAAGTTTGCTCGATGTGCGGGAATCACGATTCCAGTGAGCCCACGTGGATGATGCTTCCAGGAGCTGATCTTTTCGCCGCAGTCCCGTTTCACGCCGTTCATACAATACTGGAGAGAGGTCTGTCCCCTCAACACACAGATTGACTGAAATTGTTTCGCATTATAAGTATTTTACAGTGAGGCAGCTCTTATTCGGCTGAGAAATGGTGGTTCTTGTTCTCGAACAGATCAAGAGAGACTGGAATTCGGATCTAATAAACTACAGAGCTACGTGAAGGAGAAGGCCCTCTCTATATCGGAATTGGGCGCACTGGCTGATAGTACGTGCCCTGGAATTATCAGGTCACTAGTGACATTAACGGACAAACCCAAGTAAAGCTCTCACTCCCTTGTGTAAACCATTTAAAAATCTCTCGAGGAACAGTGTTCTTCTCCGAGACATGAGTTCTGTTTTGGCGTAGGGACACACACGGATAATGTGCAAAGGAGAGGACAAAATCTTCTATACATGGAATCTAAAGTGAGATCTGAACATGGGGAGGTGAAACATCTAGTAGGGGGGAGTGATCTCTTGTCCTGCCTTAACTTAGACTCCATTTGCATCTCCGGTTAAAACCCATGGCTAAACGAAGGATGTATATTAGTGCGGAAGAAATAAAATAGCCTGAACCATCTTTTCCCCCTCATTAACATGTGATCATCCATTTAGTTATGCATTACCTTTTTGGGTACAATATCTCTGAAAAATGTTAATTGTGTAATAGTGAAAGGTGGATACATATGTTTTCGTAATTACAGAAACGTCATCAAATTTGTCTTTTTTGCATTAAAATTCATCTCATCTCTCGTCTCTCGTCTCTCGTCTCGACTCTCCTGTGTGATGGTGATCTCTACGTTTCGGTCAGCTTTCAGCTTGTTCGGTCCCTCTTATTCACCCCGATACATCTATTCGATTTTACTTTCATCTTATTTGTTATACCCGAGTATCTAACATATAAGTAGAATAAATCTAATTTATGTAGTTCAACAGTTTTACAGAGATGTAAAACGTTTGTTTAGTCTCAAACTCGAGAGAGAAGCGAATATTTTAATCACATAATTTGTTTTCGATTTTGAAATTAGTTTAGATCTCGAAAATATTTGGTTATAAAAAAAATATTCGTAGAATAACGAAGTCCAAAACTTATAATCCAAATTCAATTTGTAATTCAACTAATCGAATAATTCGTATATTTCTCTATGAACATTACATAAATCTAACAAAGAAAATTACAACTCCACTTTCTTTCATTTCTTAGAATAAAATATTCCGTGTTAATTTTTGGTTTCATTATTAATTAACAAAAGCATATATAGTAGTCAAAAAGCAAAGTCAAAATTGTTTTAAAAAGGAAAACAGAGGACAAATTGAATTTGATGTCAAATGAAAAGAAAAAAACAAATTCTACACAGCCAATATGGCAGGCATATAAGTTTTACCAAAAAATATGGCAGGCATATGAGTTGGTGGGGGCATAAAATAATAATAAAACGTCGTGGTAGTAACGTGGCTTTTGGGGATACGTTAAGGACGATAAATCCCGGGTGCAGGAACAACTTAAACCCCGCTCCCAAACAAGCCCCCTTTTACCCTAGCGACGCGCATCGCCGTTGATCTTCTTCCGAAGCCAAGAACAGGGTCCATATGGCAGAGCGTGTGTCCGTCACACTTAATCCCAGCTTCATTTCACCTCCGACGACGGCCATGGCTTCTTTCAGCGGCGTCGCTGCTTCTCGCCTCCTTTCCTCCTCATCTTCCTTCTCCAGAGCCAGACTCGCTTTCTCCGTTTCGTCGTCATCATCTTCTTCTTCTGTGTCGTTCGTCAGATCTCTCGTCTCTTCTCCGATTGCCTCTCCATCGCTCTATCCGGTACTCCTCTCTCTGTATTTATATGTGTATATATGTATGCATACAAAGGAACCGTGAGATGTCGCGTACAAGTCTGCTTTCTGAATCGCCATTTCTGTTTCGAGTTTTTTTTTTTAGTTTGATTTGGATCATAGGTTTTTGTTATCCTCCTTCCTTTTCAGTTGAGTTTTTTTTAATATCTCCGACCTGATTGTGTTTGTTTGGTGGATTTCAGAGTAGATACTCGGTTACTGCGTTGAATCGGAGCTTTAGTGCCGCCACCACGAAATGTGCTACTTCGGATCCTGATCAGTTGAAGAGTGCTAGAGAAGACATCAAAGAGCTGCTTAAAACCAAGTTCTGCCATCCTATTCTGGTGCGTTTATTCTCACTCGGATCCTGTTGCATACGAATGTGTTGATCCATCTATCGACGTGGAACATACTCTTGCTGTTTTGACAAGAGCCGGATGTTTCATCTGTTTAAGTGGTTCTCTGATACTGTTCGGCTATTCATTATTTCTGGAACTGAAATTGCTTTTAGGACTGGAATTTGAAATGGGAATAGAGGTCTGAGAAATGATTGGAGTTGTGTATCCATTTGCTATGCAGGTCTTTATGCGAAACTTTCAACTTGTTACATCCTTTTTTTGTTGTTCTTTCTCTTGGTACTTCATAATCCGTTGCTGCTTTTTAGTAGACTGCAACAAAACTTGAGTACTTTTGGGTCCTTATCGAAAATGTGTCACAGGTTCGTCTGGGATGGCATGATGCTGGCACATACAACAAGAACATCGAGGAGTGGCCTAAGAGAGGTGGAGCTAATGGGAGTCTTAGGTTTGAAGTAGAGCTTAAGCATGCTGCCAATGCAGGTAAATTTTTGTTTGTGCATTATTTTCCGTTTGTTTTACTTGTTTGTTTTTCCGTTCTTCTTAGGCTTGTTGTTTTCAGGTCTTGTGAATGCCTTAAACCTTATTCAGCCCATCAAAGACAAGTACAATGGGATTACATATGCCGACCTATTCCAGGTTTTTGTTATCCTCCTTCCTTTTCCGTTGAGTTTTTTTTAATATCTCCGACCTGATTGTGTTTGTTTGGTGGATTTCAGAGTAGATACTCGGTTACTGCGTTGAATCGGAGCTTTAGTGCCGCCACCACGAAATGTGCTACTTCGGATCCTGATCAGTTGAAGAGTGCTAGAGAAGACATCAAAGAGCTGCTTAAAACCAAGTTCTGCCATCCTATTCTGGTGCGTTTATTCTCACTCGGATCCTGTTGCATACGAATGTGTTGATCCATCTATCGACGTGGAACATACTCTTGCTGTTTTGACAAGAGCCGGATGTTTCATCTGTTTAAGTGGTTCTCTGATACTGTTCGGCTATTCATTATTTCTGGAACTGAAATTGCTTTTAGGACTGGAATTTGAAATGGGAATAGAGGTCTGAGAAATGATTGGAGTTGTGTATCCATTTGCTATGCAGGTCTTTATGCGAAACTTTCAACTTGTTACATCCTTTTTTTGTTGTTCTTTCTCTTGGTACTTCATAATCCGTTGCTGCTTTTTAGTAGACTGCAACAAAACTTGAGTACTTTTGGGTCCTTATCGAAAATGTGTCACAGGTTCGTCTGGGATGGCATGATGCTGGCACATACAACAAGAACATCGAGGAGTGGCCTAAGAGAGGTGGAGCTAATGGGAGTCTTAGGTTTGAAGTAGAGCTTAAGCATGCTGCCAATGCAGGTAAATTTTTGTTTGTGCATTATTTTCCGTTTGTTTTACTTGTTTGTTTTTCCGTTCTTCTTAGGCTTGTTGTTTTCAGGTCTTGTGAATGCCTTAAACCTTATTCAGCCCATCAAAGACAAGTACAATGGGATTACATATGCCGACCTATTCCAGCTTGCCAGTGCTACTGCTATAGAGGTTATCTTCTAAAACAGGGTTCTTTTCTTTTTAAGCGGCTTTAATGATACTAACTGATTGGCCCACATATGAAATGCAGGAAGCGGGAGGCCCCAAAATACCCATGAAATATGGAAGAGTTGATGTGTCAGGACCTGAAGAATGTCCTGAAGAAGGAAGGCTCCCGGGTAAGCTCCTCAATTTTGGCTTTTGCTTTTTCATTAGCTTCGCTGTAGTTTCTGGTTATTCTTTGGTTCCATCAGTATATCTTCTACTGGCTAGACGCAAGTCTCCTATTTTATTTTACTTCTATGGCTAGATGCGGGGCCGCCTTCACCAGCGGATCATCTCCGCCAGGTTTTCTACAGAATGGGACTTGATGATAAGGTGAAGACTGTTTAATTATCATTTCTTTTTGGAAGTAGCAATACATATCTAGTAAGGAATAATTTACAAGAGAAAATATCTGAACTGCAGGAAATAGTTGCATTATCCGGTGCCCACACCTTGGGGAGATCCAGGCCAGACCGCAGTGGTTGGGGAAAGCCAGTAACTAAGTACACGGTATCAAATCCGATCATGATTCTCAACATGATTTAAGAATTTATGTTGCTTTACTGTATAACATTCATGTCAATGATTGCATAAGAACTTGATAGAACAGAAGTAGAGATTTATGACACTACTATGCGTCGCAGAAAGATGGTCCGGGGGCATCCGGAGGGCATTCTTGGACTGTACAGTGGTTGAAGTTTGACAATTCGTACTTCAAGGTTTTATTTCAGAACAACCCTCTATCTTCGCACTTTAAAAAATGACAACCTCCCGTTCTTTTTACCCGATTTCTCACCTTTTTTTCTTCAACAGGACATCAAAGAAAAAAGAGACGAAGATCTCCTTGTCTTGCCAACTGATGCTGTGATCTTTGAAGATCCTTCATTCAAGGTAAAAGTTAAAACACAGAGCGCAAGAGACCTCCCAATGCAAATAAACTTAAAAAGAGTTACTTCTATTGAGCTAAAACTGTATGGTTACTGCAGGTATATGCTGAGAAGTATGCTGAAGATCAAGATGCATTTTTCAAAGACTACGCCGAGGCCCATGCCAAGCTTAGCAATCTTGGAGCCAAATTCAACCCTTCAGAGGTTAGTAATCCATAGTTTTTGCTTCTCTCCCGGATTTCCATTTTGCCCTGAAGAAGTAGAACCAAACTAATATATCTTATAGAAGCCATTGTCATGTCTGGCATCTAAAACTAAAATGACTCCACTAGGCAAACTTCTTCCTATTTCTCTCTCTTTATTTTCCCTGATGTGGGAGTATCACGTTATTTCACGTAAACTTGCGGCAGAAAACTGTAATCGAACTCGTGTCCTGAAGTCTAGACTTGGTTGATGGATATCATCCATTTGTCATTTGTCACTCAACAAATGAACGCAACTGGAACATGTCAGAGAAGCTGATTAACTTGAATCTTGTGTTTAGGGTATTTCTATCTGATTACACATGAGCAGGGGCGAGGCCAAGAGCCGAGACAGGGTGAGCATTTTTTGTCTTGCAACTTTGTATAGGCTATAACATCAGTCTAGAATTCCAGATGCTCACCGGCCCATTCCCTTCTCTTGGCTTCACTTTTTCCCTGCAGGACTAGGAAAAAGATCCCAACAGGTTAAAATAATACCACCAAAAGGAAAGGAGATTACAGAAGGGGGAATTAATCAGAAAGACGATTTCATTTGCTGTTTGACATATTTTGAGGTCCATGATTTCTTCCGGATTTTGCGGCTATAATTTGATCGCTGAACTATGTCGTTTGTGTTGGGCATTGCCATGGCTGTTGGTGGTGGGTTGCTTTATAAACAGACCGAGTTTTTGTTATAGCTTTAGTTCTTTATGTTCATTATTAGGATGTTTGTATATATATGCATATGTATATATATATATGTGTATGTATATGTATGTATTGATATATATATATATATATTTATATATATATATATGTGTGCATGTATATGTGTTTATATGTATGTATATATATGTATATGTATATATTTATATACATATGTATGTATACATATATGTATATATATGTGTATGTGTATATGTGTATGTATATATATATTTTTATTATTTATTTGTATGATTTTTTATTTTATTAATTAATTTATTAATTATTTATTTTTTATTTAATTTAGTGATGATATGGCACGATGATTAGGAGAGATTTTGAGAATTTTTGTCGTCAGGTATGATTTACGTTTGTCTGCATAGCGGTTATTTGACTGTAGATATTTTTTTTTTAATAATTTAAAAGTATAGAATTTATTTAGAAAAAAATTAATTGTATAGATATTATTCAATAATTAAAAAAATACAGGTATTAAATTGAGATTTGAAAAAAATACAAATATTTTACGGCGATTTTTCTCGTTAAAAACTCCATCTTTATCGCATTGTCCCTTGCGTTCGATTTTTTAATATCTAATCCGTGGATCAAATTAGATATCAGATGTTTTATTTTAAAAGTTAAAGATATCATCTGAATTTGTGTATAATATCTTAGATATTAAGATAATCTAATCTTCACTCTTGATCTTGAATAATCTCTAAATTTTGTAAGATATTAATACTATTTATTTTTTACAATTTTAACAAATATTATGAATGTTTTATAAATTTGAAGAAAAATATAAGACAATTTTGTAATTTAAAAAAGATTAAAATTAGGTTTATTATATTTAATAACTGTAAAAGAATAATTTTATAATTAATGGATCACATGTTAGAAGTTTTTGTTCGTAGAATAGGAAAATTCGAATCTATGGATTATTTTGCTCACTGTGAAATCTAGCGTCTCTTACCTAGTTCATTGTGTGCACCCTCTTTAAGTAATTAACCTGCTTCCTTTCAATTTACCAATGAAGATAAATAAAATAAACGGTGAGACAATACATATATATATATATATATATTCATGTTTTTGGTAGTTATTTGCTGTCGTTTAAAAAAAAATCCCATTTATAGTTTGGAATCAGAAATAGAAGATAGCAAGTACAGGATTTGCATGGATCTTCGAACTTAGCCTAATTGAAAAAATATCTGGTAAATTATCAATACGTATCTATGATATCAGATCAGTTCAGAAAATCTAGTTTTAAATATCTACATTTATTATCTCTTTCTTATAAGATAACTCTGCAATCACAATAGATCTACAAATAACAAGACCTTTGTACTTTCCATATTTATTATATCATCCTACTCAAATATTTTGTTTTTTCAGTGAAAAACAAGATAATGTTAAATTAAAGAAGAAAAAGCGAGTGACCAATACCAACCAGTCAAAATCGCACACGTGGAATTTCAGCCAATCACATGGCGAGTGCTTTAAAGCGTACTCTCGCACGCGTGTTTCTTTGCAGAACAATTGTTTTCTCTTGTCACGTGCGAGTGGCGTGCCCTTCTCCCAACGCGCATATCGTGGTCTCGCTAACGACGGAGTAGGCTTCACGAGAACTTTCCACTATTTCACAGCACAGAGGGAGTGAGAGTGGCGCAGAGAATGAGGAAAATGGCGAAAACTGTGGAGGCTAGGGTTTCGATGTGGTTCTGCATCTTTGTTGTCTCTCTCCTTGTGTCCTCGATCGTCGCCGATGATGCTGGCGAATCGAAGGAGTACGTCTTGACCCTTGGGCAGGGCAACTTCAGCGATGTCGTTAGCAAGCATAACTTCATCGTCGTTGAGTTCTACGCTCCTTGGTATGCGGATTATCCGTCGATTTTGTTTGTGTTTGTGAAATTTTAGTGAGATTGTTCATGTTTGATTCTGGATCTATCGTTTCTTGGTCATGGATATGTCTTGAATCTGGAAATAAATTGAGTGCGTAATCGAAGTGCATGTTACCTTGGTGTTAAACAGATAACCGATTTCATCGAATTCGATCTGAATATGATTTTTCATTTGGATGCACATGGTGAGTGAAGGGGGATAAGCAAGGATCAGTTTTTAGCACTAGTTTATGAAGGCTCTTGTTGCTTGTTTGTACTTTGCTTCACGATCAATTAAAAATAATTTTCTGTCTTTTCGTTTTGTTCTTCTATTTTTCGGTTCATAATCCTGAGTTCATTGTTATTCTTTAGGTGTGGACACTGTAAGAATCTTGCGCCAGAGGTAATAAAATTTGTCTATTATCTGGATTAAGTAATGCCAAGAGTCTTTTTTCTGTGAACATAGTGTCTATGAGCTCTGTGCTAATAGCATTACCATTCGTTTGACAGTATGAAAAGGCTGCTTCTGTGTTGAGCAGCCATGACCCTCCGATTCTTCTGGCTAAAGTCGATGCAAATAACGAAGTGAACAGAGGGCTCGCGAGTCAATATGAGGTCAGGGGTTACCCGACTCTAAAGATCTTGAGAGACGGAGGAAAGGTCGTCCAGGACTACAAAGGTCCTCGTGACGCGGATGGCATTGTGTCTTATCTAAAGAAACAGAGTGGCCCTGCATCATTCGAAATTAAATCAGCAGAAGATGCTACCAACTTCATAGGGGAGAAGAAGATAGCTATTGTGCGCCTTCATATCCGTTTCTTCCCTTTTTCTCATGTTCAACAATTGATTGGGCGGCTGTCAGGCTTATCCATTTCCCACATGTTTTTGTAGGTTGGAGTCTTCCCGAAGTTCTCTGGTGAGGAGTTTGAGAACTTCATGGTGCTTGCTGAGAAATTACGCTCGGATTTTGAGTTTGGTCATACATTGGATGCCAAACATCTTCCACGTGGGGAGTCTTCTGTGAGTGGGCCTTTGGTTAGGCTCTTTAAGCCCTTTGATGAACTGTTTGTTGACTTCAAGGTAGGGTGGAATAGTCATTATTCTTTTTTCTCGGTTTAGTGTTATTGTCAGTGTAAATCAGCTATCTCATATGCCACATTTGCAGGACTTCAAAGTGGATGCTATGGAGAAGTTCATTGAAGAATCTAGCCTTCCAATTGTCACGATCTTTGACAAAGATCCAAGTAACCACCCATATGTCATAAAGTTCTTCAACTCTGCAAACTCGAAGGTAATTTTTTACATCGTTTGCTTTCTTTTTCTGTCCTTTTCTGTAGCTTAATCCCCATAGCCTACAAGTAGGACTCATAAGCGATATAACAGGATACGGAAATTCCATTTTAGGCACTATGAAAGTAACTAAGACTTAACATGGGACCGAAATATTATCTCAACCTTTTGCATCGTGTGGTTTCTCTTATTATTGTATGTTGTCATCGACTTGTGAGTTTCATTTCGCCATATGATATCCTGAATGTCTCTTGTCAGGTATGATCTAGTGTCTCAGCAAGTATGTTTTTGAAACTGCAGGCATTGTTGTTCATGAACTTCACCGGGGAAGAAGCTGACTCATTCAGAACAAAGTACCGTGAAGTGGCTGAGCAATACAAGGGAGAAGGCTTCTGCTTCCTTTTGGGGGATGTCGAGAACAGTCAAGGAGCATTCCAGGTTGCTGTTTTGTTCTGTTTCTTATAAGTTACTCTAACGCAACTCCTTTTATATCCTTCTGAAATCATAAAACTCCAAAATGCTGCCAGTATTTCGGACTGAGAAGTGAGCAAGTACCTCTAATTATCATCCAAAAGAAGGATGGAGAGAAATACCTGAAACCCAATTTGGAGCCCGATCAACTTTCATCCTGGGTCAAGGACTTTAAGGTGAGGTTTCATTGAGCAATACATTAATTTCTGATATTTTGCGTTTTTACATTCTCCATTTTTCATTACATACAATATTGAATTTCTTTACAATGAGCTTTCCATATGTATGCATACCTGAGTCAATGAACAAAACTGCAGGATGGCAAAGTCCCACCATTTAGGAAATCTGAACCTATCCCGGCAGAGAATGACGAGCCCGTGAAAGTAGTTGTCGGTGACACTATGGAATTCATGGTTCTCAACTCGCCAAAGAATGGTACATTATACCACCAACCCATCGTCCCTTGTTATATTATCTGTGTACCATGACTGCACATCTGTATTCTTGTCAGAATCGCCTCCATAGTTGACCTCTGTGTAGACATAAATCAATGTGTGAAGTAGTATTTCGTTACGACTTTAACAGACTTCCAATTCAAAACTAAGCAAGTGTTGGGGAATCAGGAATCGTGAATTGTTTCCATCTACGCAGTAATGAGTTCTCTTTTTCACAGTCCTGCTTGAGTTCTACGCGCCTTGGTGTGGACATTGCAAGAAGCTGGCTCCAATCTTGGACGAAGTGGCCTTTTCGTTCCAAACAGACTCAGATGTCGTCATTGCGAAACTTGTAAGATTCTGAACCATTTACTTTTTCTTATACACCGATTCCATCAGAAAATATGTACATTGACCCGAGAGAAAAAAAAAATGACTCTTTACGCATTCAAAATCCAGGATGCAACAGCGAACGATTTCCCAGGGGACAAGTTTGAAGTGAAGGGTTACCCGACTCTGTATTTCAAATCGGGGAGCGGAAAGATAGTTCAGTACGAGGGAGACAGGACGAAAGACGACATCATCAAGTTCATCCACTCAAACCGGGACAAAGCGGCGGAATCTCCAACCGCTACAGCTGAGACCGAGTTGGAAGAACCGTCAAAGGATGAGCTCTGAGGGAGAGAAGGGTCGGTCCAAAATCTTGGTTGATGCGTAATAAGGAGTGGTGATTTTGTTCGTGACATAACGTTATAGCTCTGATTTCTTTTCTTTCTTTTCACGTAGAGGATCCCAGAACTCGTCTTGTTAGGTGAATTCCAATGTTTACTTAAATCATTTTTCAAGATGACATACCCCCCAAAAGCCTAAGGAATCAGATCCTAAACATGAGAAGAATTCTCAGCTATAGCGATCATAAATTCATGGTCGATGAAATCAGACGCTGATCAAAGATCATAACGACTATAGTTATGCGTTTTGCAATGTTAAAACCGTGGAAAACAGCTACTTGTCTTAAAAGTGGTTTACAAGAGGCACAGAAGAAGCACGAGGGTGAAAACGCTGCGTTTTGAGCCATCCACTTGGGCTATACAGTCAGCAAACGAGAGATCATCACACGGTGGAAGCCATCCTGTCGTTCTTGGCTCTCTTCTCCGGCGGATCAATCGACATGGCTTTCCTTTTGCTAGACCCATTGCTCTTTTTCTTGATCTTGTTCTTGCTATGATTGTCACTAGAGATGTTATCATCGCCGTCAAGGCAAATGTCGTCTTCATTGATGACATCTGTGGATCGGGAAGAGAGGGGAAGTGATCTGAGGATGTAAGGGTGAATCTTCTTCACATCAGACAACCGAACTGGCTTCAGCAGAAACTCTTCTGCCCCTCCTTCTAAACACCTGCTTTCCCCCATTTTTGATTTTATTTTCATGGAAATATTCAGAGTACACACACCCTTGAGCGTTTTCATCCTTAGATACACACACACACACATATATATATATATATATATATATATATGAGAGAGGGAAGAAGGAGAGAAAGAGATGGTACATGCTCACTCTGGAGGGTACATTCTCTGATGACATGACCACAACAGGAACATTCTTCCATGACGATGATCCCTGCCATTTTATTTGGTTTAAATGAGAGAGTAAATAAATAAATAGTAAATGTTACTACCTTGACTCTTTTGAGCAAATCATAGCCGCTCATCCCGGGCATACAGTAGTCTGTCATGATCAAGTTTACCTTCACTCCCTTCAATGTAACCCACACACACACACACAAAATTCAAATTAATTTATTATCTTTATATGAATTTAGGAAACAATTTGGTTATACATAACGATACCTTGGTACCTAAATATTTGACTAAAATATACAATGATGATTGGAGTTACCTTGTGTTGTGAAGATGATGATGATGATGATGGGGATGAAGAGGAGTCATTAAAATCATCAACACCGATATTATTAATGGCATTAAGCCCCAAATACTCCAAAGCTTTATCACCAGACTCCAAACATGTCACTACACAATCATATAATATATAAACCTACGGTCATTCGTGTTTTATCATCGCCCATCTTTTCAACGCATGCATGCATGTGTGTGTGTGTGAGAGATAGAGAGAGAGAGAGAGAGATGAAAACGAAATGACTGACCACGGTAAGAAGAAACCTTGAGGAGTTTCTCTAGAAGCTTCCTGTCAATGAAACTATCATCAACGGCCAAGACATGGAAATGCTTCTGTTCTTCTTCTTGTTGGGTCTCTGATTCTATCTCCATTCTATGTGGGGAGAGAGAGAGAGAGAGAGATTGCTATGTGAGCTTTGAGGCTTTGGCCTCTCCTAGGTTTCAATTAAGTAGTTGAAGAAGAGTAACTGTCAGAGGCATAGAGAAAGATTGAGGTGTCTGTTTCTTCTTTTTTGGGTTTCATTTTGGTTTAGAATTGTCAAATATTTTATATATCTATAATTCGTTTTACCAAAATCTGAATATATATTCAAACATTTTAGATATTAAAATTTTACGTCTAATTTATTTATAGTATAATTTTAGATACTGAATCCAAAAAAAAAAAATACTCAGGTATTCTTACATTTTCCAAACTGAATTATATATAAATATTTTTTATACTTAATAAATATCAGTAATCTTTTTATATTTAAAAAAAGAATTTGTAATTTTAAAAAATAACTTTATAATAATATAAAAAATCATGTTTTAATTATATTGAGTATCCATTTTACGTAAAACATAAATTCGAATAACACTATGTGAATAGTCTTAATTTACAAATAGAAACACATCAAATCCAAATTATTCATATACTGAGAATTAAATAATTTCTAACACTCCCTCTTCTCTCTCTCCTATTAGATTCTCTTAAATCTAGTTGGTACAACCACTCGTATTCATCTCTCTCTCTCTCTCTCTCTCTCATTCGTTTGGATAATAGTTTGATTTCAAAGCAAAATCTTGGATATCTTTTCTTTGCCCATTTCGGATCTCATTATCATGTCCCATCTTTTCAACAATTTATCATTTTTTGCCCCATTCATATGCTTTTCATTGTAATTCTCCTTGGGATCTAAAATATTATATATGCTTTTATTCTACTTTTTAATACTCTTATTATTAATTTGGGTGTTTCTATTTACATTATGATTGCATTTACTTTTTAAAAATCTACTGAACTATTGAATATGGCCTTGAATTAATCATTATCTGAAACATCTAATCCCTCTTGATTTGTGTGCTTAAAGCTTAACAACCTTAATTAGTTTTGGTTATTGTCTTTTTCCAATCAGGAATATCTAATTATTAACAGTTCGTTCCTCTTAATTAATAAATGTTGGCACACCTATTTACATAATAAAAGGAAAATTTTATTAATTGATATTTTCGTATGCTACGTAAATAAAACACTTCGTATTCCTTGAAACGTCTAAACACAACTTTGAAAACGTCACGACTAATCCATTTGACTACAATACTCGGTTCATAAAAATCATATTAGATATGGTTTTTATGTTAGATTTTGATTTTATTTAAAATCAAATTTTATCGTAAAATATTTAGTTAAAAAAACTTTATTAATTTGATTTTGAAAAACATGATCTTATCTTTTAATTGTTTCGGACATGGATATGGGTTATTGCCATAATGTTGTATATACGATCATGTGTATGTACACGATCCATACGTAGATGTATAAAGTGGCATACGTGATACGACTGTTGGACCACCACATCCAGAGATTGTCTACAGATGGGTTTCATGGAAAAGGAATCTATATCCTCTTTGTGCATGTGGTGTGAAGGTGACGTTATGAAATACAAGTGTCCAAGATTTCTTGGGCCCACTTTCTTATTTTCAAAAATCTTTTCTGGGCTCCACACTATATCTTTAGGGTCCACCTGTTTTCAATTTTCATATTTCTACCCCAATTGTTTTCTTCTGTTTACAAATCTGTCCCCATCATTACCAACGGTTTACCGAATCGAATTTCTTTCCCCGTTTAAAAGTCTAGGATTTGTCTTGTGTGGAGCCCATCGTTCGTCCCACGTTTCGTCGTATCATTGCTTAACGATTTTTTTTTGGTAATTAAAAAATTATAATTTACAAGGATTAAAATTAACGAATGTGGAGAAGAATCAAACCCAGCGCTAATGAGTTGCGGTCAAAATGTATCGATGATTCAGAAACATAATTAGATAAAACGATATTTGCTTAAAACTTGTTTAGTAAAATAAGTTATGGTTAAGTTCCTTATGTATGGGAACTATCTATTTCTAATCTCGGTTCAAGTAGCAGCTCGATCTCATATCCCAACTGAGTACTTTTGATCCTCGATCCAACAACAACTCATCTTATATATTTCTTCTAGATTCGACCTCTTCGTCCTTATCTAATAATAATAATAATAATATCTTAAAAAATTCATTATTTAAAAAACACATCTCAATAACGGCATAATATCAAAACTATCTTTACTTTACTATATATAAACATATTATTTTTAACCTAATTTTTTGTGACAAGTAAATAATTGTCACACTGATAATACAAATTTAACGGTGACCAATACGATAAGTGTGACCATCATATAAATTAACAGTGTAACTATTATAATCAGTGTGATCCTAATATAAATCAAGATGGTTACATTGATCACATAAAAAATGAATTAGAAAGATATATTCTGAAATCCATATAGCAAACAAAGGGTATTTTGACAATGTCCCGTTTAATCCTAATTATCCAAATAAATATTTAATTTTATAAAAAAAACTAACATCGCAATATTTTTTTTTATCAATTTATTCATTTTGATCTCCAATTGAAAATATATTAACGCTATTAATATATCATCGTAACAATTAGTTAAGGACTTTTTATATGCAGAAAAGTAAGAATTAACGCAATTGAAAATCCCAAAAAAAAATATTGCATAGTTTGTCATTCATCATCTATATATAAAATAAAAGTATATTTTCTATTATTTATTGAAAATGAAGTGTAGTTATTGTTGGTGGGCCCTCAAAGATCACGAGAAGTTCTCCTAAGAATCTTGGGTGTAATCTTCTTTGATCTCCGTTTTTTGAAAGAGTTATGGAAAGATCTTTTGACATTGCTCGATTTTATTTTATCATAAGTTTCGTGTGTTATATTTTACGAAATAAGTTTCTATATTCAGTTAGTTATAAAAATGTTGACTTATGCGACACAAAGTTTTGTGGGTCCATTTTATTTAAATTATGATATTCGTCTTTGCAAATTGCGTAACATTTTACCTTAACCAAGTCGCGTATCTTAAAAAAAATATTCCCAAACATGGCACACGAATCTGAAAATATTATTTCATTTTGATTTTAGCTCGGCTCATATTACATCCAACAAAAATAGTAAATTAATGGTTTTTTCGTTCACTTTTTTTGCCGTATAGTATAATTTATGTACAATAAAAATTATCTAATACGGGTCGTTACTCGTTAGCACTTAGCAATTATATATGAGTGTACGATTTTGGAGATTACTGAAAGAGCATATGAATAGTAGCAGTTACATGCATATACATAGATCTATATATAGATGAGCCTGATTGACGTTTACTTATTTTACCCAAATTCATATCGAATAATTAGGAACTGTCATTTTGGATAAATAAAATTGAACAACAATAAACATATCTCTTTTGAATGTAAGAAATATTTAGTATATTTTTGGAAAAATTGTTTAAAAACATTAAATATACATATATAAATATATATATATACATGAATTTTGAAATTTTTGTATGAACTTTTCAAATATTACTTCAAAGTGGTATCCGTTTAAGTTTTAATGACATTAACCTTCACATATCAACGCTTCATATACAAAAAATATTAAATCATCGCTACTATGTGGAAAAATACTATATATTTATATATTCATATAAAAATAAAAATATATAAAAAACATAAAATACATACATAGACATATATGAATATATATACATATAAATATACATAATACACATACATACATATATACACATAAAATAAATATATATGTAATGTTTATATATGTGTATAAGAATGTGTGTATATATGTATATATATGTGTATATGTATGTGTTTTATTTTTATATGAACATATTTATTTATTTATTAAATTATAGTTTTTCAATGTGGTAGCTATGATTTGGCAATTTCCGTTCACATGGGTTTATGCAATATTTGAAAACTTATTATATTTTTGTAGAAGTTTCAGAGTTGGTGTATTTATATGGAATTTTTTTAACATTGTGTTTTTTAGACAATTTTTACTATATTTTTAAAATCAAATTAATTTAACGTCAATTAAATATTAAAATAATTAATTTTTTAAGAAAATAACATTATCGTTAAAATAACTATTTGTAATGAAATTAAGTTCGAGTGTAATTTAATTTGGATCAAAATGAATGAGAATAATTATAAAACCAAAAACATGAAAAAGTAATGGAAAGTATAAAAGGGCCTAACTCTCTAGCCCTAAAATCAACACATTTATGATAAAATGAAGATATGGACAAAGGGATGTGATGCAAAATCATTTTACGAAGCGTGCAAAATCCCAAAAGAAAAAAAAAAATCACAAGGAACAGCGAAAATAAAATTCTTTAAAGGCAAAAGGCAAAAAGAAACGCTTTGTTCCGCAATTCATCAGAAATTTCATGCGTGAGAAATTCGAATGCCTAAAAAGAAGAAGAAAATAAATTTTAATGAAATTAATATTTTGCTCTGATATTCAAAAAAAGAAAATAAAATCTTTCGCTTCAATGAGCATTTTTTGCCACGCCGAAACAAACGGATCTTTTTCACACGCGAAATTAAAACCCTAAACTTTCTATTGATTTTTTTATTCAATTAATTTCAAATCAAATTTGGTTTTGGATCGTTAATTTAAAATATTATCTAAATCTAAAATTAATATGTGATCTAATTTCTAAAAAATATTAAATAAAAATCTAGACATTTTATGAAAACCAGATATTATACATGTATGTATGTATGTATGTATGTATAATGGCATGTGAAACATAATGGTTATAGCAACAACAATAAAACTGGTTCATGTTCAGAGGAAGCAAATTCAGATTTGTTGCTTTTATCTCCAAAATAAAATCTATTAAAAAATGGTCAACAATGAATGATAACAAGTGAATTGAGTGATTATGAACTTGAACGGCTGCAGAAATAAGAAATAACAAAGAAAAACTTTTGAGAGCAAATCTAAGAGGCCATTCATGAGAATTTATGAGATCAAAAGATCTTTATTTTAAAATCGGTCGATAATTATATTTATATACAAAAAAATATACCCTTTTTAATTCTACATTTTTTTTCCCTTCCTTGCTAGATGTGGGTAACTCTTTATAGAATTATAGAGATATATTTATAAAGATGTTTCACGTGGGTCACCATATGTGTTCGATGGATCAAATACTAAATTGGCTTCATTTACGGAGTTAACATTACAAACAAACCAACGTATAGAACTAATCGCGAGGAAATAAAGCAATTTAAAAACCCTAGTCCTTTGTTTGATGGAGAAGGGACTTTGAGGGAAAACACGAGTTTATATGATATGACTGGATCAATAAGACCTATATACAAAGACTGATCACACGCCGAAAATTTACCTAATCATCGCGTTCGAAGAGTAGCAATTAGGATCCTACGTTATTAAAAAAGAAAAAAGATATTTTTGGAGATACTCTAGATTTCGGCTTGTGTTGCAGAAAATCGATTGTGGCGCTCGTGCCATAGTTCATATACTGCCACCTGTGCAATAATCTTGATCAGCTTGCCTCTACTTCTACTTGGGTCATGACCGACTGGGTCTACCCAGGGGCAAGGTCTGATAACGTTGGTGGGGGTGATCGATGGCCAACATTTTCCATCAAAGTGTGCGTTTCCGACGATACTGAACACAATGGACAGATTTGATCAGCTTTAGGCCCTCATGTGATGAGTTGGGAGCCAAGTTTGCAGGGCTTGCCACTGGAGAAACAGAACCACACTAGCTCATGCCAGAGAATAATGAAGACAACTGAAATACAAATATTTTAACTAATTGAGCATTACCAAAAACATTTATTTGGAGTTTAACAAAAACAAACATCTTTCATCATCTTATTTTTAGAATATTCTCTTTTTGTTCTTTATAAACAAATTTTCGAATTTATTGGATTTTTATTAGTGATATTCATCCCGACTTTTTTAAACAAAATATAATCATTCGTGAAATCTTCCTTATATCAGTTTTAATCGTCACCGCCTTAATTTAAATTTACGTCAAAATTAATTAATTCGTACACATTGATATCCACTAAGATTCAGATTTTGACATAAACTTCAAATAGCTTCTATCTATTCAAAATAAACTATAGTAACATTGATATGCAATAATAATAGTGATACGAATAATAAGCCCTTCTGCAATGCAAAGTATGAATAACAAACGTATCAATGGAACCATATCGCCCAATCTTCTGTTTTTGATATTTTTGTAATGTATAGTTTTTTTTTTTTATAATTTTCTGAAAAAGTATTTCTACATTATTGTCGTAATATATGTTAAGTGGGTGGTTGAGAAACTAATATATGATTATAAATTTTTTTAATGAATTAATAATTTAATATCATTTTTTTTAAAACGCTGATTATATACCCTGCCGGTAGTATTAAGTGTTGGTATTTGGTTCGATTATTCACAAAGCGAATTGATTCAACCCGAGTAACACTGTAATTGAATCCAATCCGGTATAAAATCGAATGATTTTGATATTTTATAATTGAAAAATCGAATCCAAACCGTTTGAACCAAATAGAAAAAAAATAAAAATCATAATATTGTTTTTAGAAAAAATTATCATAAAAATCGAACCCTAATGGAATCTAATATAAAACTTGAATGCATATAAATTTTTCTAAAATCAGAATCCAAATAAAACCGAACACGAACCAAAACCAGAAATACCATGGAGGCATGGAGGACAACAGCTATTGTTAGCATATCTACTCGCAGTCTGGCGCGTGCGTCACACTCGCCTTACCTATCTCTTTTCCTCAGACGATGAGAGGTTTTTGTCAACGGTCAGAGCCGGCGATTCCCTACAGATATCCTTCTCGTAAGTCCCTTTTCTCATTGGTTCTTATAATTCCCTTAATCCGATAAGCCACATGCCCTCTCTCTCTCTCTCTCTCTCTCTCTCTCTCTCTCTCTCTCTCTCTCGCGTCCGAAGGTTTGGTAAGTCTTAATTCATGCCGGATTCTCTAACTTCATTGAAAACTTTACATCAATTTATTGAGAGAAAACCATTTATTCATCTCTCTTTCTTTGTCCTGGTTGCTCTTTCTCGGTATTCAAATTAGGATCTCGGCTTTCATAGACGCGCGTCTCCTTGTAAGTTTAGCTGAATTCCGACTTTTTTTCTTCTTCTTCTTTCGATTGGGTATCGGAATCCTTTTCGGTTTTTTTCTTTTCTCAATTATTTTGTTTATGGGTTTTCTAATTTACAGTAGAAATGAGCTTTCTTTTATGTCAATTCTCTGCCACTGATCAAATCTTCGAATCTGGGTGTGATTGCAGATTCATGGCTTCGGCTACATTCAACGCCCCTTGCAACTTTCCGGCGATCAAAGGATTTGAATCCAAGAGCTGCGTCGGCCTGAAACCGACAGTGAATAACTTGAGGGTTAGTCCTGTCCGAACAGCAACCGTTCCTCGCCGTTGTCTTGTCGTGAAGGCGAGCGAGTCAGGCAACGGACACGCCAAGAAGCTAGGAAGGAGCGACGCCGAATGTGAAGCCGCTGTTGTCGCCGGAAATATTCCCGAGGCGCCTCCGGTGCCGCCCAAACCAGCAGCTCCGGCCGGTACTCCGGTGATTCAGCCTCTCGTAAGTAGTTAGATTCCCTTTGTTTCTGTGAATTCGAGTGTTGCAGTAACTTTGTAGGAGTATATTTTCTATAGAATATCATATGATCTGGTGAGGGAAGGTTACCTGTTATAGTCTTGTGGATTCATTCCATGGAATTTGGATACCTTCATTTTGTTCTTCCAAGAACATTCTGTTAAAAAGTAAGGCTGTCCGGTTTCTTGTATGATCAAAGACTTTAGGGGTTAGTAGTAATACATCTAAATTCATGAAAAAAGATCAAATTTCTTCGAAATTTGGAAAACATTATGTTCCTAGATGTTTTGGAGTTGTAAGGTTAAATCTTAGAAAGGTTACTGTTTATCTTTTGAAATGTCACTTATGTGCTCAGCCACTTAGCCGACGCCCGAGACGTAACCGCAAGTCCCCTGCTTTGAGAGAGTCCTTCCAAGAAACTAATGTCTCACCCGCAAATCTTGTATACCCAGTTTTCATTCATGAAGGTTGGTTCTTTTGCATCGAGATTTTTCTCTCCTCCTCTCTCGGATTCTGTCATGAGCGCGATATGTTTTGGAGACTGGCAGGTGAGGAGGATACACCTATTGGAGCAATGCCTGGGTGTTACAGGCTTGGCTGGAGACATGGCCTTGTGGAAGAGGTGACTATGTATTGGTTTTACCGATAACTTTTATCTCTATTCTTGAGAGCATTTTGATTTCCATTGGACACTTCCATACAAGGATAGAGCATATTTACTGTGATTTGTAACCGTGTTTCCGGTTTCCATGAAAAAAGGTTGCTAAAGCCCGAGATGTCGGTGTAAACAGTATTGTACTGTTCCCCAAAGTTCCCGATGGTTTGAAGGTACGATTTCTATATTTCTCTGAATATTTAGCGTAGCCGTGTATTTAACCCACCTGTTTTGGCTTCCCTTGTAGTCTCCAACCGGGGATGAGGCATATAATGATAATGGTCTGGTGCCTCGGACGATTCGTCTTCTCAAGGACAAATACCCAGATCTCGTAAGATAGATTTCGTGGTTTCCTACAATATTCTTGATGAGGAGCATGATGGAATCCTGACGAATGTTCTTTCTTTCACAAGGTTATCTACACTGACGTCGCTTTGGATCCGTACTCTTC
>NW_010965372.1:8835988-8898346 GCF_000463585.1 Tarenaya hassleriana | reverse complement strand
CTTCCGATGGGCACGATGGAATAGTCAGAGAAGATGGTAAGAAATCTCTGCACATTAATCTTTTCAGTGTAATTCTTTTTAAGAAAACAAGATTGCGTGTGTGGAAATAATCGTATGAATACTGATGCTTGCAATTTTGTTTCGGTTGTAGGCGTGATAATGAACGACGAAACGGTGCACCAGTTGTGTAAACAAGCTGTTTCCCAGGTAAACCTCAAAATATTTCTCGCGAAGAATCAAAATATTTCAACTTTTTCTGATACTTCTTTTGGAGATAATGTAATCCCACAGGCCCGAGCCGGTGCAGATGTTGTTAGTCCGAGCGACATGATGGATGGGCGAGTAGGCGCAATTCGTGCAGCCTTGGATGCGGAGGGCTTTCAACATGTTTCCATCATGTCATACACGGCAAAGTAATAACAAGGATTTCGCGTTTTTATTAGAAGCATTGTTCATTCATTTCTTTTTATGGCTAATTCCTATGCCTGATAGGTATGCAAGTTCATTCTATGGCCCTTTCCGTGAAGCTCTCGACTCAAACCCGCGTTTTGGGGACAAGAAAACGTAAACAACCGATAACCCTCGTATAAAGATACCCTTTTTTTCCCGGCCTAACTTTGTATGATCGTTTTGCCCCGGTGAACGGATAGTTATCAGATGAACCCAGCAAATTACAGAGAGGCATTGGTCGAGGCACGCGAAGATGAGGCTGAAGGAGCTGATATTCTCCTGGTAAGTCTTCAGTCTAAGGCATTGGTAGAAGAATTATGGGGTTTGAATTGATCTTAAAAAAGCTTGTGGAATGATCGCAGGTGAAGCCTGGTCTTCCATATCTGGATATCATACGGCTTCTCAGGGAGAAATCTCCATTACCCATTGCTGCATACCAAGTACTCGCACCGCTCCATTGCTGAGTTTTTCGTTTGCGTGTCCTTGTTGCCAAATCCATTGACGAATTTCGTAAAAACGACAGGTGTCAGGAGAGTATTCGATGATAAAGGCAGCGGGAGTGCTGAAGATGATCGACGAGGAGAGGGTGATGATGGAGTCGTTGATGTGCCTACGCCGAGCTGGTGCGGACATCATCCTCACCTACTTTGCCGTTCAAGCCGCCCGGTCTTTATGCGGCCAGAAAAGGTGAAAAGCCAATTGAACTTTTTTTTGTTTTATGGTTTTTGGAATAATTAGCATTTGTTATTATTATGATTATGATTGTGAATTGTGCCCTCAAAACTTTATCTTGGAATCCAAATCATGCAAATTCTCTATTAGACTATCTGAGAAAGTTTCCCGTTGCCGTTACTTTGACTTTCTATCAGTTACATCGTATATGCTCTGGAAGACATGGAGTTGAGAGCGATGAACTAGCTCCAAAACTTTTGACTTTCACAAAAAGCTTTTCGTTCAGAACAACGAACATTGGCATCGAGAACGTTATTATACACCCACAAAACAATATGCAAGGAAGATTTTTGCGAGAACCTGACTACGCGCAAGTAAGAAATCATCAGCTTCGGCTTCGATTTTGGTCAAGAGTTCAGCGAAATTCCTCGAGTTCAAATCCATCTACAACACACTGAATCACTGATTTAGTCACCCAAAGCTGAATCCACCAATTAATCACACAGCTCGGAACATCTAAAAAGTTAGACACAAAAATGTCGAACAAATCCGTTTGTCTGGAAACCCTAGATACGTCACGCCCATCCAAACACGACCCTGATTGTGCATATAATACGAATTCAGATCCGGAAAGAACAACATTTGGAAATCATATGCTCATATGGCGCAAATTTTCTCCACCGTCGAGCGAAACTCTTCCCCGCGGTAAAAGGAGAGGTGGTAATCCTCACTAGGGGCGGGCACGGGTGGGTACCCAAACGTCTTTATCTCGGTCTCGATCTCGTCGAGTTTTTTATTGGAATATCTCGGTTTTTATGTCACGAAACCCGGAGCACGAGACCGGGTACCCGTACCTGAACCCGTGTATAATTAAAACTCATAACCTGTACAGAATATCTCCATTGTTCTCTAAACCATTTGATCTGAGCATTTACCAGCCATTCCTTTTGATATGAACAAGGTTTAGATTTTTCATGTGGTAATACATTGTCAAAAAAAAAAAAAAATCTGTCAATCCCTAAATAGAAATACACAAACAAGAGGACAGAACCAAAGACACATTGAGACGCAAATTGCGTGGAGGATAAAAGATCCTTTTTGGTGTGCCTGTTTGAGATCACTCCAATCAAAGCTTTCAAGAGGGAGGTTTGTCGGACTAGTGGAAAAAGTTGACTCTACATGACAGATCGAATGGAAAGGCAGAGCAAGGCCGGCGGTCTCACGACGGATCCGAACTCTTCCCTCACGGCAGAGCAAGCTCGGTCGAACACGGCGAACAAGGAAGAACAAAGAGAAAACTTACCGCAGCGACAAAACTGGGGAAGAGCACGGCGAATCCGAGCTGAAAGAGAGCACGGTGAAGACTCGCAAGGCAGCACAGCGAAGATCGAACGACGACAGAGATGTCGACTTTTCTTCTGCAGAGAGGCGGCCACAAAATGAGAGAGAATAGAAAATGAGATAGGGTTAGAGTGAATCAGGTTTAGTAAAGAAGGGTATTTTCGTAAGAGTATTAAAAATTAAGGGTATTTTTATAGTTTGTTTATTTTATTGGGTACTCGTGAGATAACCCGTGACGAGATATCAAAACTCGAACCGAACCTGAACCCGAGTTTTTTTGTCTCACAAAATCCGACCTATGTCTCATTAATTCACGAGTAATGATTCTCGGGTATCCGTAAGATAGGATATCCGAAAACCCGCGGATCTCGGTAAAAATGTCCATCCTAATGGAAGGGATATTGAGCAGAAGACCTGACGGAGCGGAAGAAAGGTGGCGACGGAGGAGGAGGAGAGAATACAAAGAAGAAAGCTTACCTTGGCTGAGTTGGCTCTGGCAGTTCTCCGGCGGCGGTGGAGAAGAAGATGGATGTGCGGAATGTGAAGATTTTTAACTTTTGTTAGTCGTTAATTTTGCAAAAACACCCTGTTATTTTTAATTATATACCTATTAAACCCCTTATTTTGCGACCGTATAAATTCGTATTTGTGACCATATAAAGTTATAAACTACAATTAGTACCACATATTATTAAAATCTTCTATACAAAAACATAAATGATTAAAATATAAGATTTTTAAATATAAATATTTCTATACTATCAAATTTATAAATCAAAATTGACATATATAAGATTTTCATTTGAATATTTAAATAAAATCAATCAATTTTTAAATATAAATATTTCAATACTATTTTGAAAAGTTATATGAATTTTTTTTAAAACTTATATCAAAATTTTTAATAGTTAATGTATTTATATAAAAATATTTCATATATTATATGAAATTTTTTACACTTTTAAAATTTTAAAAAAATATAAAAAACAAATATCGTGTTCTCTAATTAAAAAAAAATCTCAAAGAAAAAACAATAGGAAATGTGGATAATTTATATAAAATTAATTAGTTTATATATGATTTGTTATGTCTAAGTGTATAATAATAATAATAATTAGAAAAAATCTTATGAACATATATAAAAAAAGGATAACTTATACGGTTTTTGGTATGGGTTCGGTTTGATTCTATTTGGGATCGGTTATTTTAATTTTGAAAAACTATAATTGTTAGGTTTTTGTTGAATTTTGTTTCGGTTCGGTTCCACCATATTCGGTTCGAATTTAGATTCAATTAGATTTCATTTTTTATTTACAAAAATATTCATTTTAAAAAAACATTATTTTTTTATTATTTTGTTATTCGTTTAAGATTTAGTTCAATTTTTGAATTTTAAAAAAAGTAATAACCATTCGATTTTTATATTGATTTTAGTTCGATTATTGATGTGTCATTTGTTTAGGATTGGTTTGATTATTCTGTTCTTAACCATCTAATGAATAGTATCATTCTCAAATATATATAGAAAAATTCCTAAAACAAAATAACAGGATATATATTTTTTTATATTTCGTGTCAGTTAATAATAATGGGTAACTTTAGAAAAATAATATACATGATTAGAGAATAATTTTTAAAAATATTTTATGATGTAAAAGATGAATGAAAGAGGAAAAAAAATTTTGATAAATGCAGAAGAATAATAAAAGATATGTATTTATGTGTATATTGCAAAACAGTAAGCTATCAATTTTCAGAATAAACGGATTTGGTAATCCAAGCGCTATACCATACATTTATTTGTATTTGAGTATCCGATGGCCGATACACGAACCCAACCTTATCCTCCGCATTCAATGCCTTTATCATTGACCTTTTTGTTAAGGCATGAAAATGAATAGCGATAACAATGATTCAGTGCTAAGAATGCAATATCATCTCTGACCACTTGGCATATTTCAGATGCTCGCATCAAGAGGCATCCGCGGCGGCTGGCCATTCCGTGCTCCCCGAAAGAATGCGTCTAACTTCGTTTGCAAGATCCATCACATGTTTATCTTCAAACCCTTTCGAGAAAAAACAAAATCGAAGCGAGCAATTTCTCAGCTCAAGCTGAAGAACATGAAACAGATGCGTCTGATGTGAAAAGAAAAAGGAAAAGGAAAAAGCTTTTACCCAGTTGAAGAAGAGCCTTCTCCAGGTGAAACAGATAGTCTCTGTTAGGTCCCGAGGGGCCTTCGGATTTTATTATCTGTCTGCACGAATATGAAATCCAAAGAACACGAGAAAGCTTCTTATCTTATAGAACGAGCCCGTTCAGTAACTAAAATGCAGAGTTATCAAGAACATACTTGGCAATGTCCTCAAGAGGTGCTGGTCCCAAGTAGTTCTTGTTGCTCTTCTTGTCTGAAGAAGCTATGTACCTAAAGAAAAACCGAAAGATGTATCGAGGTTAATGGCAAGAACTATATCAGTTGGTGATATATATATATATATATATATATGGTGATACGATATAATGATTTCTTCTGTGTTCTTACACCAACATTCCCGAGACAGCCGGTTCTGAAGCATTAGGATCCTGAAAACAAATTAGCTTGTAAACATCACAGTTAATTCCAGGAAATTGCTCTGGAGATCAAACAGAAATAACTCACAGTGAAGAGATCAAGATACACTTTCTTGTCGTATTGCTTCTCCCTCACTTCCAGATACTGACAGACAAAATCCGTGACCAACATTCATAAATCAAAACTGAGAAGAAGAAAAAATCAAATGAATGAAGAAGATGCCAAGAATACATACATCTAGGGCATCTTTCTTGTCTTTCTCCTTGGTTATCTTGTATGCGACTCCCCACTGTAATCATTGAAAGAACAAACAATGTCTGAATTCATATTCTTTTACACAATCATCCCCCACAAGCTGTAATTCTTTGATACCATGCCCCTTAACCTATCCGTGATATGCTTAGCCGAATAAAACATCATGAAACTCAGATGTAGCAACAGAAACACCGTTACGAATGATCGGACTAGAAGTCTCTAGTGCAGTCTCTATGAAGATCACCAGGCTAAAATTGAACATACACACTATTATTATCAAGGAACATCAAAACTTGACAACAAAACCTAAGAGTAGAAACTTGGAAAGAGAGTTCTAAAATGTCTTCGTGAGCAAAACCAGCTGAAAAATATCCATTACAACAAGAAGCGATCAAACTACACCAATACAGACATGATGCAACCATTGAATATACATGAATTTGGTTTGCGTATGATCAATGTTCACCCAATGAACATCTGAGAAGCCTAGGGTTACTATGGTACAGCTCTGGTAATGCATTGGCTCCGACCCATATTCATACTAGAGACACAAAATCCTAAAAGTCATTCCTTTAGCTTTCTGTTACTGCCACTATCTTCTAATCAAGGGACAAAGCAATCGAACACGTGGAATCTACAATAAGAAAAATGGAATCCAAGAGAGAATGTGAGAAATGAAACAGCGGAAAAGAAGAGACATACACACACTTCCCCATCTGCAGGCTCTAGTGTGACTGTTCTTCCCGGAAACTCCGGAGTTCCTCTATGATCCGTACTGCCTGTCCACACTCGCACACATACACACAGCTTTATCACCAATTAGATAATCGGAACGCACAACAACACTCGAGAGAGAGAGCGAGAGACAGACCTTGGTAGAAGACGCGGCGATAGCCAGTGATGAAACCGGGGAGGCATTCGTCGAAGGGAAACCCTTGTTTCCATATCAGAGATCCGTACCCGAATACCCACATCACCATTTTTTCCGGCGAAGGAGAGGGAGGGAGAGATCCAGACAGCAACGACTACTAGAGGCCCAATCGTGAATCGTCAGTTGTCCCCTCTCTCTCCCTTTCCTTTTATTATTCGCCCCAGACTAAACCAAAAGCTTCTCCTCACATTTTTTCCCCACGTGCAGATTTGGAATTGCAATTAATTATTATTTCGAATCTTCGATTAGTTTATTTTTTAAAGAATTCCATAATTAGCTAACAACCCCTAAATTTTGTATCATATTCTAAATCTAGACACTCCGTTTTCTTTAATAACAATTTGATCTTTTTCCGATAGTTCTTGTATTATTACTTGGGTATAATATTTACTGCTCACGTAAAAAGATTTTTGGCTCCACTCCATTCTCTAATTCATCTCGTTCTAGATAGAATCGCGAGTTTGTTCTACTGAGTCCGAATAGAACAAACTCGCAAGCTAACGATGTTGTGATTTTATAAAAATATAAAATTACGATAAGAATTTAATATATTGCATTTCATGGTATACTTGATTGTATTTGATTTCGACTTATATATTATTTGTATTGAGGTTTTGAATGTGATTATTTCATGTTTCGTATCGTATTTGATTTCCATTTGCCTTGAAATTTCAAAATACATTAACAAAGAGGACTAAGAACACACAGATACATATGTATACTTATATCACCGGTCAACAGAAGAGAGCTTGGAAATGTAAACATAAAATCATAAAAGACCACCCAAATTCCCCGCTTGGAAATTTCTTTTGGTCTTCAAAATTTGAGATCACGGTTGGGAATTGATAGGCTGGAATCAGGTACTGTTGGTTCCACCGTAAGCCGGTGCACTGGTGACATCAGCGCCGTTAGTTTGTTTGACTGAATTCGTGATCGGAAGCTCCTGGATAGCCATTTTTTCCTCGGCCGAATTCACGTTGTCCTTGCTCTTTCCCCACACGACGAAATATAGTCCGAAAACTATGAAAACCGCCCCGATTATACTGCATAATTACAATTGTATCTAAAACTTAGAACAAATAACAAAAAAACCCAATTCAGGAAACAAAATTTCGAAAAAATTATAAATCGTTCGAAAAAGTGGTAAAAAAGTACAGAAATACGGCTTCCTAATAGAGTGAACAATTTAAATATCTAATTCGAGCATCAGTTTTTTTAATATTAACTATATTACTGGAATTTTAACCTCTAAAAGTCAAAGAAAACTCACGGTATTGAGAATTATAATTGTTTAGAAATAAAATAATTTTCAAAACCAGTATTTTAATTGTTTTTTCTGTGTTTTTTATTTACTGTTAATGTTGTTTTTGTGTTTTAATTGCAACATTGAGTAATTTATTTATATAAAAGAATATATTATTTAAGTGTACCTTCCGAGGTGGATTGTCTCGGCGAGAACCAAAGCGCCAAGGAAAGCTGTGATGATCATGCACATGGGACTAAACGACGTCGTAAAAACAGGTCCACGTTCCTTAATCACTATGCTTTGTACGTAATACGCGATCCCCGAACAAACCACTCCCTGATTAGTAGTTCAAGCGATTAATTAGTACTTAATCACGCGATTAATTGCTAATTAATCGAGTGATTAACATCTTTAGTTGCGGTTCCTTACGGAGTAAACGGCGGCGAGAGTCCCAGAGTCCATGCCGACTTTCCACGCGCTGATGTCACGCACCATGACGAGCGAAACGACGGCGTTTAGAATCGTTCCCATGAAGCAAATCCACGCAACCAACGATAATTCCGCCGGATATTCTTTCAATGTGAATGACTGCAAAAAAAATTTACAAAAAATCAGAGAAATGCACAGCTACGTAAAAATAAAATATAAAACATTTTTAAAAATAAAAATAAACAAATACTTATTTTTTCTACCTTACAAATATATCAATTATTTGAAACCGTTATGTAAATATATAAACATATATTTACTCACGGATTTATATATTGAAGTAGTGGGTACTCAGAAATATAACTGATTTTAACTTCAAAAAATATAGATCAACTGTCGTTTAACTCAATTATTTTCGAATATAAAATTTTACCAATAATCGTTTACAGTTATTATTATTTTAGCAAAAACCGGATTATATTTTGAAAATTAGTATATTTATATGGATTTTTTTTAATTGATGTATTAATTGGGAAAATGTCAATATATTTATTAATAATCTTTTTTAACTATTTCGTGTTAAAAAATATGCTAAGACTTTTCTTTTGTAATGTGTGCTGTATATATATATGTGAGTGTAAAGAAAGACGTACTTGCAAGATGAAGAAACCGGCCCAACTAACAATACTGCCGATGACCATTAGGGTTCCGGTGACCCAGTGTTGATCCGTGGTATCGGCGGCTCCTCCTTGATGAAGGGAGTGAGCCGCCGATTTAACGAGCTGAATGGCCGGACCCTTGTAAAGTGTCATCACCATGGCTCCTCCCACCGTTATAGCCGTCCCGACAACCTTTGCAAGGCTGTGTATCTTCTTCATGTTCACGGTCTCTAACCTATAACCCATCATCATCATCATCATCATCATCATCATCATCACGGGATAACTACAACTGAATTGGTACTTAATTGGTTTGATTAAACTTTTTATAATTATTTGTAGTGTTAAAAGACCTGAAAATGACGGCCATTATGAAGGTGATGGCAGGAAGAGCATTCACAAAAGCAGAAGTGTACGTTGCTGACGTGGCTTTCATCCCCATGTAGTATAAGTTCTGGTCCATGACCGGCCTGGCACATCATACCCACATCGCAATTTCCAAACTTTGGTTATTTTTTTTAAAAATTTTCTTAAAAAAAATTAATTTGAACTTTTATTTTTTCTGTTTGTATGTTTGTGTCGACACCTTTTGTTATAACTATGAGCCTATGACATTGACATGCCTTTTTTTTTCTCTTTTGTAAAAGGAAAGGAAAACGTAATACGAGAGCTTATTATATCAGTGTCGTGATAAAAAGATGTTGCGTGACATTATACTAAGAATATCTGTGCCACTAGCGATCGATATCTGGGTTCGGATATGTAAAATCACGTTGAATCCAATATCATAGCTGCATGGAACCAAAAAATAAATCCCACTTAAAAATGAATTATAAAACTTAATTGCATTCGAACTTAATAAAAAAAAAATAACTGAAAAATTTAAGAGAACAAAAAAAAAGGAAAATAAATTATGAAAACCGATATAAAACCTATGTTACCCTATTTGACCGGTGCCAAAAAGATTATTTATCGGACATGCATGCATGGTCGTTGATAATTGAATATATACGTAACCAAAGAAAAGAAGTATCAGTTATTACTCAAGGAGTCCAAGGGCAAGGATCCTAAGGAATATCGGGAGTGTCATCTTTGGCCTGATTTTCCTGCAAAAAACACATACAACAAACCCATTAATTACATACATATCCTATATATATATATATATGTTACATGCATGAATCATAGTTTATAATTTTGCCCTAATTGTTCCATAGGGCTTACCTTTCGATAACGAGGGCGAATGGGGTCATGACAACTGTTGCGACGACGTGACGATAAGTGGCGAGGACCCAATGGTTCATGCCATGCTTGAAGGAAACCATGGTTATTATGTACATGCCTGCGTACCCGAATTGAAGCGATATGATCGCCAAGATTGGCTTCAATTTCTCAAGCCTTTGGCATCTAATCCCACATTGCCTTTGCCCTTTCATCATCTTCTGTCTCTTCTCTCTACAGATATACAAAGCAATTCGTTTCAAACTATATATACGTATGTATGTATATATAGATATTGTTTCTCTCTATGTATATGTATCTCTCTCTTTCTCTCTCTAGATGAGAGATGTTTGGTGAGTAAAGAGCTCTACTTGCTTGGGGCAGGGAAAACCAAATGGGAAATGCCTCTTCTTATAGTCGTAGAAAAGTTGGATAAAAAGAGATGCACACGCCATTATATTTTTTGTTCACTCAATCATGTCTACGTATCTTGTAATATTATAATGCGGATATGAATTAGTAAAATTAAAACATCACTCTTTATTTTATATATATATATATATATATATATTAATATTAATAGCCATATTATTTGTTCGAAAATATTTACCATTCATTGGTTTCAATTCAAAAATCTTTGTGTTATCAAAAAGAATTTGAATTTTAAAATTCATAAGCAAAAGTAATATTCATTTGTACTGATTTTCATACAATAGTTAACACGTTTTTTTTGCATTATATGTGTATGTATACATATTATATATGTATATATACACGGTATCAAATGGTAGGTGATGAATCAGAAAACACACACACACACACACACACATACATATACATATTATATGTGTATATATATTAAATACATCCATACATTATATATGCCATTAGTTTCGGAAATAACGTTTGAGTATTATTTTTTTTCTCATGATTTTGAAATGTGCTTTGTTTCCGTACCCATATGCCCAATTGTGTAGATATTCAATTTTCTACAAAATATAAAATATAAAATAAAAACAAAACAAAGGTTCCCTTATCCGTTGAAATACCATATATGTGTTGCCGATGAGAATCCTCGACATGCTGCTAGAATCAATTGATATGATGGGAACTATAGAAAATATATCTCAAATATATCTATATATGTGGTAAATTTAATTATATTAAAAAGAATAAAAAAAAGGAGAGGAAAATAAATATTTGTTTAATTAAATCAAGCAGATCTCCTCCTCAAACAATAAAGCATACCCTCTTTTATTTTTGAAATTTTTTTGTGTATTTGTTGCATATTTTTGTTATTTATTATGTTTTTTTAAAAAAAATTAAGAAGTGGGGTTTTGACTCATTGACCACCAAATGCTTTCCTGTCCTAGTGCTCCACCCGTGTCGCAATACCGTTTCCTTTCAAACACTAACTATATATATTTTCAGTATTTGCTATAATCTTGATTTCTAAAACATATATTATACGCAGTAACAACTGAACTCGTATGGTAAATGACAGGGGTTCCAATGTAAAGGTAGATAGTCACAGGAATTCCCCAATGTATCAAAAAAAAATCTCCTATATATACACACACCGGAATGTATAATATCTGTCCTAATGACTTCAGTGAAACCCTCAGACATGGAAATCAAGATAGCTATCCAGATTTTATTTGGAATAGATTGAAACATAATATGTCAGATTCAATATAAAAATGGAAATAAAAAATAAATTTGTAAATGTGAAATTTGGTGTCACACTCTGTACAATAGTGGTGATATATGCATTTCTCACATTCGATGATATACAAGGAATAGAAATGCCACATGTGAAAGCTACATGTTGAATATAATTCTTACGATCTACCACAAGGAAATTTATCGACTAATAACTTTTACCTATAAGAATTTTCAAAGACTGTCTAAAAAATGTTTAAATATCCAAATTTATATAGTGAAAATTGATTTTTAATTAAAAAAAAAGGTTCTAGAATAAGGATTCACATTGTCAAACATAGTCTAATAATCACATTTTCCATTTATCAAGATATTTCCGAATTAAATAATATTTGTGTGGAAATATTAGGTTTTTATAGCGTATTAATTTGTATTAGATAATTAGTGATGTTTCTCTAATGAAATACTGTTTTTTTCCATGATATAAAATGATTATATGCATGCAAAAACTCGAGATTAAATAAATGATCAACGTGAAAAATAGATATAATTAAAATTGCTATATATATATATATATTGTATTTTTACTTAATGCTTATTAATTACGCACTTAGTCGTTGATGGCTTCGATCTTTTAAATCACTAGATTTATATCTATGTTCTTTTGGTAATTGCATTCATTCAACAAAAAATCCGATTACCAACTTAATTGTTAAAAAACATTTCATCTAAATATAAATATCCTATGGTTTCACAAGAACATTAACCCCATATATATATACTCACATATTTATTTATATTTGAGATTAAAATTTCTTGTTGAGTTAGATATAATCAGAACATGATCCCTTGAGGAATTTTCAACTTTGACATCTCTTTCAGATACGTGTGATCTTGAGGATTCCATGGGTTTCATGTGTATTGTCACGAGGTTTATAGAAAATTATTCTTATTCTTTGGTTAATTTCATATATATATATATATAATAGAAAATAATTATTTTCATGAATTATATGATAGTGGAAATCTATAATAAAAATACAATCATGGGAAAGAGAGAGAAGAGGAGAAAGAAACATGTGGGAGGAATATGGGGGGAGTGGTGGTGGTGCTCTCGAATTAGGATTCCAATACAACTAACAAAGCAAGTGGGATTCCCAAGGAATCATTTTTGTTTCCTTTGTAATTTCTTTTCATATATTGTTTAATAAATATCTCGTTAAAAAATATTATTACTAATGATTAATATAGTATACACACATACATAAAATATAAAATGAATTGATACCAAATTATTAATTAATTATGAGGATCGCGAATATATATATATATATATATATATATATATTATCATCGACTAATAACTTTTACCTATAAGAATTTTCAAAGACTGTCTAAAAAATGTTTAAATATCCAAATTTATATAGTGAAAATTGATTTTTAATTAAAAAAAAAGGTTCTAGAATAAGGATTCACATTGTCAAACATAGTCTAATAATCACATTTTCCATTTATCAAGATATTTCCGAATTAAATAATATTTGTGTGGAAATATTAGGTTTTTATAGCGTATTAATTTGTATTAGATAATTAGTGATGTTTCTCTAATGAAATACTGTTTTTTTCCATGATATAAAATGATTATATGCATGCAAAAACTCGAGATTAAATAAATGATCAACGTGAAAAATAGATATAATTAAAATTGCTATATATATATATATATTGTATTTTTACTTAATGCTTATTAATTACGCACTTAGTCGTTGATGGCTTCGATCTTTTAAATCACTAGATTTATATCTATGTTCTTTTGGTAATTGCATTCATTCAACAAAAAATCCGATTACCAACTTAATTGTTAAAAAACATTTCATCTAAATATAAATATCCTATGGTTTCACAAGAACATTAACCCCATATATATATACTCACATATTTATTTATATTTGAGATTAAAATTTCTTGTTGAGTTAGATATAATCAGAACATGATCCCTTGAGGAATTTTCAACTTTGACATCTCTTTCAGATACGTGTGATCTTGAGGATTCCATGGGTTTCATGTGTATTGTCACGAGGTTTATAGAAAATTATTCTTATTCTTTGGTTAATTTCATATATATATATATATAATAGAAAATAATTATTTTCATGAATTATATGATAGTGGAAATCTATAATAAAAATACAATCATGGGAAAGAGAGAGAAGAGGAGAAAGAAACATGTGGGAGGAATATGGGGGGAGTGGTGGTGGTGCTCTCGAATTAGGATTCCAATACAACTAACAAAGCAAGTGGGATTCCCAAGGAATCATTTTTGTTTCCTTTGTAATTTCTTTTCATATATTGTTTAATAAATATCTCGTTAAAAAATATTATTACTAATGATTAATATAGTATACACACATACATAAAATATAAAATGAATTGATACCAAATTATTAATTAATTATGAGGATCGCGAATATATATATATATATATATATATATTATCAGTATTGCTAAAAGAGAAAATTTCAATTTGGTTTTATTAAAGTCATGTACATCAAATTAGTATCAAATTTTGATATAAATTAATTTTAATAACTAATATCAGATTTAAGGATACTGATTCATACTACTAACTAGACCAACATATCATCTGTTTATTTTGACTAGAAATATGAAAAAATATCTGGTTATTCTTTTTTGCAGATATTATATATACACACACACACAAGATAGTAGTTGATATATTCATCCTTTTATAGAAATATATTGTATGATAATGGTATCATGATTTGTCTCATAAATCTTTACAAAGCGCTATTTTTTTCTGATATTTAAATTAATTTCACCAGAAAAATAAAAATATGATAAATTCTTCAAAAATAATTTAAAGGAATTACTATCTTAACAGAGATTTTATATGTTAATCAAATCTTCAGACTTTATATATATTAATTATGTACTCTTTTGGTCCGGGGTACGAACCTACTCGGATCCACATCGAGCGATCGTGAAAAATTAAAATCGAACGAGAATCTCCCCTCCCCCCCACACACACATATATATATATATATGTATATCATTTACATTTCGTATATTTTAATATGTGCTAAGCATGTATATAAATCTAATATACATATATATTGGTGGGTTAATATCTACCTTCACGGAGTACCAATCATTACAAAGATTTAAATATAGAACTTATGATATTATATATTCACTGTACAACTATGGGATGCTCGAATTTTTATATTTCACAAACACAATTAAAATATTTCACATTAATATCATATATGTATATTATAACTATTTGGACGTGTGTAACTGGGTTTTTAATGTCAGTAACCTAATTGTTTGAGAATTTTAATTTATCAAATACATTTATAAAATTTACAATATGAGTGTGTGTGTGTGTATATGTGTGTGTGTGTTTTGTGATCATTATCTTTGTATTACAAAACATATATTTTATTATCTTGTCAATGTCGGAGATTTATGCAACATATGCTTTATTCATATATTCCCAATTGCGAAAGAATCAAATCGGAGATTCTTCAGCTTTATTCATATCAACTTCCTGAATCTAAGCTTTTGCCATTTTATCTAATTAATAGCTTAACATGATTATTTTTAGTTCGCTCAAGAAAAGGATATTTCCATTTTTCTCCCCAAAAATTATTGTTGTCATATTTAAATTTCCAGTCTTGGTATTAATATATATATATATATATATATATATTCATATAAAAGAGAGATTTTTGGAAATTAAATATTCTAGAAACTTCTTTTTTAAGATTCCTGTTGGGTTGATGATGCCCCCACTACGTGGAGTACTGTTGTTGTTGCCAGCGGCTAAAGCATACGCCAATTTCGGTGTCCACGTCACCTAATTCGGCATTGATTGGCAACTCTTGAAGATTATTCTTCTCAGGAATAGCTAATCCCTCTTCGGTATTAACGTATCCTTTCCCCCAAACAACCGAATACGACCCGATCCCTCCCGTGCTGGGACAAGGCAAGGCAACACAGATAAACACTGATAATATAATATAATTGTCATTGAAATCCTTTTAGTATTCCACATGATTATCTGTTTTGTTGCAAATATCTCCAACTTGTGAAGATAATATTAATATATACAATTCCACATAAAAAAAAATAATGAAATTACCAATTTTTATCTATAAGAGCCAACAAATGATGTGTATACATTTCATGTACGTACGTACGTACCAGCCGATCTATTTTTATTTATTTATTTGAGAAACAATATAATTAGGTATAAATTTCACTTACACCCCCATATTTTTGAAATTTACAATTAACCCCCGTCTGTTGTGGAATAAACAAAAAGGAGTTGCAGTGTTATATTTAATAGATAAACCAAAGCAATTTGCGGGCGAATATCCTATTCCATTATAGTGACCATAAGCATAACTCAGTTTTCTATGCATATGATATCTTTTAAAGGATCTATATAAATATTAATTATACATGTATATATATCTGTCGCATATGGATAAATGATATAATCTGTAATGATCATCATCATTTATATATAAGATTCGAACCATATATTTACATCGTTTGCAATCTAGAAACAATTATGGATTTCAATGATAAAACTATTTTCGGTAAAATAATCAGATACTCGGGGGCCACCTCATGACACCATTAGTTATACATTTCAAATAATAATGCGAACGAACGATTGGATATTTCGAAATCGAAATAAAAATACGAAATTCGAAGATAAGGATATGATTAGGGTATAATGGGAAAGTTCATGGAAACACAAAGTCCAATTATATAACCTTTTTTTTTTGTGGGTCTAACTTACTTGTGAGCTCAGCATAAACCCATTTGCATTAGGAGTGGAGTTCCATGTAGGCTGTTCCCATCCATTAAACTCGCAAATTCACAATCTTAAATTACAGAAAATAAATTATTTGATTTGTATATATAGGTGAAAGTTTGAATGTGGAAAAATGAACAATTATTGGAGATATGCCTGAGGTACAAACTCTAGTTAATTATACTTTCATCTTTTTAATGAGAAATGTTTTTTTTTTTGTTGAATTATATTTTCTTTAAAACTTATCCTTCAAATATCGGAGTCTATAAAAAAAAAATTCAAGGTGAGCAAATCAAAATCCTAATTGCAAACACGGGGTTAAATGGGGTTTCATAGATCTCTCCACACTATTGGTAACATTTATTGATGCAGTGTGGGTACCATGAAAATGAACCTTCTTCCGGCAACCAAAAAAAGAAAACAACCTTAAACGTTATCTATATCTATGTTAATACATTTCTCTAATATATATATATATATATATATATATATGTATGTATGTATGTATGTATGTATGTATGAAAGCAATGGGCACTTCCAAATGTCTTGTGTGGTTGCTGCTAATTCAGCATGCATGATCTGGACCTCCTGATTGTCATATTTGTTTTTATATTATTTAATTTCGTCGCCTTTTTGTTGACACAGAAACCATTCAAATAATTCTGTCTCTCTTCTCAACAAAATTAATTCTAAAAAGATTAATATTATTTCGCTACTAATGTTTTCTTCAAGGATAAGATTGGGTTTCCGATATATGAACATTATTAATAAAGGCAAATTTTCAGAAAAATCATATACTAGTTAAATTATTCCAAATTAATACATAAACTTTAAATTTAACATAATAATATGTTAAATTTTCACATATAACCATAATTATTTAAAATTACAACATATTGACTCATAAATATTAATGATTTTTTTCCGCAAAAATTATTCGTGACTAAATATAGACATGAGTGTTATTTACAGATTGTCTCACCATTAATTTGTAATTGATATGTCAACAAAAAATTGAAATATCTAAAAATGATATGGTCTCCAAATTATCGATGTGTGATAACCGTGATGGACTTGCAAATTGCTTACTAATCATATAATCATTTGCGTCTCGATCTCTTTATAGACATACAATAAACGTATAAATATTAGAAGATAATCGACCATCGAACCAATAAATATTCTAACGTGATTGGAGGAGAACATTTTGGCTATCAAACCCCGAATAATATATAATATTATATAAACCTAATTCAATAAAAAAAAAACAATGTAAAAGTTGATTGAATGCTTTTAAATTAAATTAAATAAATTTGAATCGAATGCGAAAATAATATAAAAGAATAAAGACAATTCTCTTTAGAAAATGAACATAAAAACCTACGAAAACCACGTATCACGTATCCGATGTTAAACATCAAATGTTAAAAATTAAAATGCACAAAAACAATACATCAGTTCTTGAAATCGATCGAAAATAATTTTTTTTTATACATCTACGATGTCAATAAAATTCGAATATGAAATTGTTTTAGATTAAAATCTGTTCAGGTCCATTAAAATCCTTATATAAAACAATTTCTAACAATTTAGGTAGAATCATCAACGATATAATTAAAGATGGTGTATCAAACTGTTTTCGAATACAAAAATTGAGGTATTTTTTTTTACACATTTAAGCATTTGGTATATTTATTTATCAAATTAAAAATTGACATATTTTTTATATATTTTATAAAAAAAATTGTGTAATTGTATGGATTTTCACCGTTTTTATAAACCGAAATAACTGGATTTAAAAAATAACCGTACCAAAATATACCCGATACTCAGAAGCATCCACCCCGGTAAAAAGACCACGTTGTCACCAAATGCAACAAGAGCAAGTTCAGGATCTCATGTAATTCTCGTTACTAACTCCTTTTGTGGCGAGAATCATATCTTGATAAATAGATAGGGAATGCCCACGTGATTAGATTTTAGAATTAGGAGCTTGGAAATTATGAGATCTAAGTACGATATTTCATAACCAAAGATGATAGCCGTTCGATAAAATTGTCCGAACGACAAAAAAAAGATCGAATAGAATGTAAAAATAGAATTTTGAAATGGCATTCACACATATATATTACATTCTTAGATATTGACATGAAATTTTGATACACCCGCGAGTATTCTTTAGAAAAAAACTATAAACAGGTCGAACACAACATGAGACAAAATCTACCATTAAATATCTGAAATCATACGCCAGGCAGTGGTGACAATTTAGGTTCGAATATACAAAATCAAACCGAACTAAACAATATTAAACATGATCATCGTAAAAACATTTAGATATGGCCTTTTTTTAAAAACCAAATCATTGAATGTGTAGATAACAGAAAAAGGTTTTTTTAAGAAAATAACTAATTTTTTAAAAGAAAAATATCTGAAAATTCATAAATTTGTAATTTAGTGTAATATTAATTCAATAACTTGTAGGTGTACATATTTATTTTCGAATTTATATTTTTTAACACAATAATTCCTAAACTTGCTTAGTAGTTCCATAATCGTCTATACCACTAATTGACCAAAATAAAATTTAGAAATTATTGTGGTAAAAAATATAAGATTAGAAATGACTGTGTTAAGAAATGCAAGTTCACAAATTATTATGTTAAAAAATGCAACTTCGAAAATAAATAGATGCATCTATAAGTTTAGAAATTAATATTACATCAAACTATAAGTTTAGAATTTTTTAGATATTTTTTTTTTATTTTTTAATAAAAAACCAAACTTGAACCGAAAATTGATATAAAAACCGAATATGATATTATTTACAAAATCAGAAAAATGTAATCCACAAACAATCGAATCCAAACATAGAATTGATAAGGTCCCATTGTAATAGGACGTGATACAACCACAAATTGTAAGGAAAATGAGAAAACAAAAGAACATATTTTAATGGAATCCCATATAATTGATGGAACTAATTGGTGGGGGAAGCATAAGGAAACAAGAACACATGAAAAAGATACTGACAAGATGAGTAGCAAATGGAGATGGAAACTTTCTCCTCATCAATAGGAGAGGATACGATAAAATTCATTTGGTCAAAGGTGTAAAAAAAAAAAAAGGATGTTCTTTCCCAATATGATGATCATATGCAATTGGTACTTCATTTGCAACATGGCAAGACTATGCACTGATATTATTTCCCTATAGAGCCTAGAATATGTTTCGGTACAGTCTCTGTGGCATCGGTCCCGACGAGCTGGCTCGTGAAAAGCTCGACTTGTTCGACCCGTTTTTTCTTTGGGTTCGAATTTACTGAACCCAGCTCGTTAAAATATGGGCAGCCAGATCCATTTGACACCCTAAGGAGATGATTTTTCGCACTATCTTTTTCCACGGCAAAATCTAGCAATGAGAGGCAAACGCAAACGCAGACGCAAGCGAGCAAGTCATTGGAAAATGCAAAGATCAATTCCATTCCACCTACTAAGCACACGAGGGTTTATGCATAAAGCTGCCTAAACAAGCTTTTCTAAAGATTGTAAAAACCTTACTTTAACGAAAGAAAGATTACCAAAAAGCCTCTTGAATAATTCAGGAGACTGCATTATTGCAGAAGCTTTTGGTTCAACCAAAAAGAAAGAAAGAAAAAAGATGGTTTCTTTCATGCGAGTCTTATTATATTTCACCATCTTTTGTGCTAAAGACCTGCCGTTACGATCAAGACTGAAATGTTCCACTCAATACACAAAAGATGCAACTACTCGCGAATAAAACGAATACTAAATATGTAAAGACCCGTCTGGTTGATATGAACAACGATTGCAAAACGTTTCTATCGTATAAAGCAAGTAAAAAGAAGTGCGATAACGAAGAAAACATGCCCTCCTAATCCAAAGCATGGGACCGTTTTAGGTAGGGAGAGGGTTTCATCAAGATTTAACTTTTCTATATGTTTATCATAACCAGAGTATGTGGGTGCATTGCCACTAGATGCAGAGATCTTGAAGATGAGGACCATGCTAATATATAAAAGTTACCAATGAGTTAAAGAACCGAAAATCCTTATAGTTTCTGATCATAATTTATATTCATTGTGTTATGTTGAAGACAACAATATATGGTTTCATCATAGGTGCGGTCCGTGCAATCAAATGAAACAAATAGGCCCTACGGAATTGCGAAGCTGAACAAATTTTTGGTCAGAACAAAGGGATGCTTACACAAACGAGCCGCTTTCATTTCGCAATGGTGAGAATGTGCCTCTCGGTTCAAGACGTTACCTACACGTCACGTCGGAACACCTGTGGCGAATCACAAAAACAACATACATCATGGTCAGTCACGACAGTTATGGAGAAAGAAAGAAAAAACGTGGCGAATTGAAATAGTTCTCAATTGGCTGTTGTAATCCATTCCATACCAAAAGTAGAAACACGGAAAGAAATACAATCCAAGTAATAGTTGTTTTGATCGTTCAAGAAGATGTAGTTCCGTAAAAGCAACCGGGACAGAGAACTGTATCGCCAAATGCTGCATGGAGAGATGCCCGATGGTCCCCATGATCATCCAGATACAGTCTTTTCTTCTGGAGAAAAAGCATCTGCAAGAACAATGGACTGCTAATCTAAAGAAAGCCTATCAACCTTTCTTTCCTTTTAGGTATAATCAATTAGCGGAAGAGACAACTTACATGCCTAACCGCCGTAGTAGTTAAGGCATCAACCAAACCAAAAGCAGATAATGTATCAAAATCACAAAAGAAGCAATAAGGACGAGTAAGATAAAGGCGTCCAATGCATAAAAACAGAGCAGAGGAAAAAAGAAATGGATGAAGACAATTCTAGCAATCAAAGCTTACGTACCTCTTGCAGCCACACGAGTTAATGGATCAGTCAAAAGAAAGCTAAAGCAATATCAATGCACCGCCAAAGAGAAAGGCAGATGGCAAAAGAAATTGATAAAGGAAGGTAGGATGCAAATCAACTCTGGGAATGATAAAAGCAAAACTATTTCCAATGACAATGATTCTTATCACAACAAATCATGCAGCAATAGAAAACAAACTGACATTATTATTGTCCAAAAATCAGAATGATAAAAAAAGAAAACACGGATTTCTCGTTAAGGCGTCGAGTACCAAACCTTTTTCCACCGTAAAGGACCACAATGTCGAATTCTTTGTTCCTTTTTCTTTTTCTAATCATACACGGAATTGATCAACTCAAAGCAGAAGCTATCTTCTTCTGTATGAGCTCCACTCCGAGAAGGGGTGACAATCTCGGCAAAGTTTCCTGAAATAAAGATGGAAAGTTGCATAGAGTCTCCTTCTAAGTAATGGATAAGAATGCATGCCCCATTTTACAACATTCAAGCAAATTCCATAATAGGCAGTTTCCAAGTGGTCCCTTTCTTCCCTCAAAAACACGTAAAGGGTCTCACTAAAACCAGAAGGTTCATCACCTCATGTGTGTTGATATGGAATGTGATAACCAATAACGACGACATCGATGCTACAGGTCTATCCAAATACACTCATATTGGCCACATTTTGGCACGTTGGATTCGAAAATGCTGTGCAACACTTATCCACAAATGTAACCAAAAGCTTAAAGACTATGGAGCTAAAATCAAGAATTAAAGGAAAAAACCCAAATCTAGACCACAAACCTCGGTGCCATCGGAGTTCTCTTTCGCCAGAACCGGTATCTCATACTGAAAAGCCTTCTCCCACCCGGGATTGGTCGTGGCATCTCTCACCTGACAAAACTTAAGAAAACAGCATCACACCATAAACTTCTACAAAGTAAATCCACATTGACCGAATCCAAAAAGGAAATTTCCCTGTTCCTTGATTTATCTTGTGGCGGTCATATAAGCATGTTTGTCACTCTAATATACTGCCATGAATCTGGAACTAGCCTTGTTGAAGTCCTCTGTTTCATCATAAGCATTACAATCCGATAAACTACGAAATCAAAACACTGGAAAATGGTGATTTACCTCATCTCAGAGTAGAAACAAAACAAGAACATAAATTAATCAAAACAAGCTCCAGAATTGTGCCCTAATGAGATTTCAGAGAAGGGAACTCGACATATACGCAACACGAGGCCGTAGGATGTCCGACCTGAAGAACGACGTCGTGGAGAGAATCAGGAGCGGAGATTGAGAACGCAGCCTGAAGCTTCTCCTTCAGACCGTCGCAGAGACAACAACCTGGTTTCGAGTACAGAACAAGCTTTTACTCGTCTTCGGTGTGGAAGACAAAGAAGAAGACGAACAATTCGCGAAAACAGAGAAAGCCCATTTTGATCTCCGTCTGGCGAGCAATGCCAGAGACGATGGCCTCGCCACCGTCGCAGCCGATATAGCCGCCGCCATTTGTTGCCGGAGACAGAAAACCCAATTAAGGCCCATTAAGATCCATAAACTCAAACATGTTCGTAATATTACAATAGCCCCATAAATTACCAATATAGCCCATAAAGCCCACGATATCTTCTAACAAATTACTGTCGACATCACTATAGTATAAATGGCAACAATAATTACACAATAGACCCACAATTTATCACACTATCAATTGGACCCATTAATATCAGAATAGGCCCTATCTTCTTAACCACAGTCTATTAAGCCCACAAGCTTCTAAATATGGGCAATATCTCCGATTTAATTTTTTTTTTTTTGGTAAAGATCTCCGATTTAATTACTTCTTTTATTTTGTTTTTCTAGTAGAATGTATACTATTTTTTTATAGATAACTATAAAAAACCAACTATAGATAAATATATACTTCTCCGTTTCAAATTAAATAACGTTTTAAAATAATATTTTTGTTTTAAAATAATTGATTTTCTATGTAATTTTTAATATTTTTTTAAAAAATTTATCTCTAATTAATAATATTTAAATGTTTTATATATTTAGAAATAACAATTTTATATATAAAAAAATAAAGGTATTTTAGATAAATCATTAATTTTTTTAATTTGTGTGTTTAAATTTTAACGGATGAAAGTATTTTTTTTATATTTATGGAGACAGTAGTCGAATGCGAAAAGTTCCCGACTGACCGAAGCTGATGGATGTCGGAAGTGTGCAAAACCCTAATCGATTAGAGGGAAGAACGAGATGCTAAGCTGTGTCGGGTCCTTACGAGGGAGAGGCTGATGTTCAAAGGAGATGATTTGGCTGCACGGAAATCGATCGGCATGAAGCACACGAAGAACAAGGACAACCTAGATGGCTCTGAGGGCGGATCTAGACCTTTATCCTCCGCCGTAGAAGTTGCGGCTGCGGAGACGCCGACAGAGGTTTTAGTCACTTTCGCCGCCGGTGGTGATGACATCTACGCCATCAATGCGACGAAGAAGCAAAAGTACGAGGAGCTTTTTCCGGTGAAGGCTAAAAAGTTCGGTTACACTCCTAAAATGAGCTCCAAATCCGTTGATGAGGCACTCGTCGACTGCGTCAAGAAGAATGCCGACCGCAACTGTAAACAGAACATTTGTGTTTCCGTTGCTGCTGGTTCCATCATGAAATTTGGAGGTAAAATTCCATCCTTGTAGGATGTGATGATCTGATTTCCTTTGCGTTAATCGAGTTAGGAACAATTTCACATTGCATTTCTCGGCTTCCATTTTCTCGTGCTTACTATCAAGGATTATGGAAAAAACCCACGAAGAGACATATGAACTGCTAAGTATTATTACATGCTCCCATGATTCATATTATCCTTATCATGGCCTTAGCTTGTTAGTTGTTACACTGTCTTTTCAAATCATTGGTTGTGGTTGAATTAGAATCCATTGGTTACAGCTTGGCGGCTCATTGTACGTTTGCCATGCGCTTTTTTATTTATCTGCAAATCTTCAATATGCTGCTTATGCTTCTCCTTCAAATGGTTGCTTTTGTGAAGCTAAAGGATGGTACAGAAAGGGCTCCGCTGTTCGACTGCGTAAAGAATTGCGATGATTTCAGTTCAAGGTTTCAGGTAAGATTAACTGAGGTTTCTCTAGAGTTCTTGCAGTCACTGCATGCAGATCGTGCATTTGTGGTTTGATTTTTACTGGAACGTTAGGCCTTTTTGTAACATTACACAACCTTTCCAGAAATTTCCAGTTTTAGTCATACATCATTTTCAGAGCAATAACAAATTGGATTTTTATCTCCGTGACGTCGTTTCACATAATATGCATACGTTTGCTGGATCATATAAGGCTTCAGATGGAGAGAGGGATGCACCTGAAATCATCAGAAGAAGCTCCTGTTACCTCGAGAATTGCGGTGTGCTGATTCTTCTGGACTAACCCTCTGGTACCTTGCTCGGAAAGGCCACATACTTCCCAGCTGCCTCCACCTCATGCGCCTTCTGTCAGGCCCTTCTTCTCCGATAGGACCAGTCCTTTCCCGAGAATCTCCCCCGGAATCGACTGGCAACTCATGGCGGCAGATCGGGCAAGAGTTGTGAAGCCTCAGCCATGGGACTATACAATCATTATGGTATATATGTTTACAAGGCAGTTCTTTTGCTTCCCCGCCAACCTGAAATTCCTCCATGCACACCGTGCATTGTGTCCCGTCATTTTTTAGGTGCTCGGATGTGATTTTCACAGTTGGTATCGTGTCAATAGCGGATTCTGGTACTGGCGGCGGTCCAGGCCTGTCATTCTGCGTCAGCTGCTCGATCATCTCTTCTAAGCCCGGCCCTAGAAAGAAGTCCCGAGGGTTCACGCCATGTGGTACTGGATTTGGTGGTGGCTCCATCGTGTTTCCACCGGTCCTGACAGGACCAAGCGGTCGGAGAATGACAAACATTCTTCTTGGTGGAGGCAAACCCTCGGTTTCCCTGTCCCAGGTATTACTGCCGTAATTTCTCCTGTTACCGTTACTATTACCACTATCGAGGCTGTGTCGCCGTCGATGATGTGGTTGATGTGCTGTTTCGGGTTCCATGCCGATCCTGTTTCTTGCTCTCGCTCTGAGGAACGGATCCTCACCAAATCCTCTGACGGGTGGATCAAACATTAGGGAACGAGCTTCGAGAAGGCGAGCCTCGGGAGAAGCATCGAAAGGCGGGGCATAACTGAATGCTCTCCGAGGCCGCCTCGTCTCTATCTCGACGACAAATTGTCCGAAGCATCGAGGGCAGACAATCTCCGAGGAGTTTGAAGACGCAATCCTTACCATACGGTTACATTGGTAACACCAGTAGAGCCCGAAAGCCCTCAACGCACCATTCGCTGCACCGTCGGTCCGTTCTCTCGGAGGGCTCAACGACATCGTAAGTTCTGCAAGTCTTGTTGTTTCGGGTTTTGGAAGATCAAGACGTTTTTCTTATGTTTCTCCTGTGAAAGAATCAAGATGATGATTATTTATACATACATACATATATACATATACACATTTGAGCTTTAAGGTAAGGAATACCCCAACTAAGGGATTGTTGGGTTTGCATGAAGCAATTGAATGAACAGATTCTGTTCATATCGGGTCGTCATCGTCTCCAAAGGGCAAAGCATTAGACCGAACAAGTCTTTAGCCGGGAGCTAACGCTAGAATAATTCGATTACCATCCAATGATTAGGCCCATTGGGCCTGATCAGTCCAATTTTAAGATCGCGAGCGCTTGGTCATGGGCTTCCTTCAGGCCCAAATGGCACATATATAAAATACGTAGTAGGAAAAAGAAAAGAGAATCAGAAGATCGCGAAAAACAGGAGTGAGCCGTCGATCTTCCATCGCCGAGACGGGAAGAGGAAGAAAACCATGGCAACCGGTGGTAAAGTATCCTTCAAAGTCACACTCACTTCAGATCCCAAGCTCCCTTTCAAAGTGTATGTTCCAGAATTCGCAAACCCTTGTTCGATTCTTCGGTTACTGTTTTTTCGTTGATTTGATGTCCTTTCGATTGGATCTTTGAGGTTTCAATTCTCTTTCCTCATCGATTTTGATTTTTTTTTTGGCGATCGCAGGTTTAGTGTGCCGGAGGCGGCGCCATTCACGGCGGTTCTGAAATTCGCAGCAGAGGAATTCAAGGTCCCTCCCCAGACCAGCGCCATAATCACCAATGGTACATATAAACTCAATTTCCATTTTCCAATTTGATGGGTTTTTTCCCAGAGTGTGAAATTGTGGGGTGTTGCTTTCGGATTGAACTCTTACGTGAAAATTTCTGTAGTTCTCCATAGTTTGGTTTGAATTGGTTGTGTTTTTGGGATTCTGCTTCAGGATTCTCTCTACATCATCTGCTTTTCGATGGCTTAAAATTTTTCTGGTTACGTAGGGCGTGCTACTGAGTTATGGACATCATCCTCTTGAGGGTGACTGAATTTTTTGTTGTGTATGCTACTCGTGCAGATGGTGTAGGAATCAACCCTCAGCAAAGTGCAGGTACGTTGTATTGTATGTCCATAGAGCATAGGTTATGGAACTGTACATTGATCTGACTGAATCTCATGAATTAGGTTCCATGTTTCATGTTTTGTGTCTTGGGTGAAGATATGCTGTAGCCTGTAAACCGGTTTCATGTGAGGGACGGTCGTCAAATGAATGTTCTTGAACATGGGCTTGAAATTATTATGCGGGAAAATGGAATTCCATTACGGATCTGTCAAATTTTTTTTATGTGAGATGATAAATTTGAGGGCAAGGATATTTCTCCCACTTCTATGCCTTAATCAAGAGACTTAAATTTACTTATGTTCAAACCTTGATTCGCCTCCTGATATGTACAGAACATGCCATTCTGCCATGTCTCCGGTCACTGAGTATTTAAATTCTTGAAAGGATGGGTCTTTGACATTTTGTTTCTCATATTATTCGGTGTGATCTCAGGCAATGTCTTTCTCAAGCACGGGTCCGAACTCCGCCTCATCCCCCGTGACAGAGTCGGAGCTGGAGCTGCCTCAACTGTGGATGTTACAGAGTTATAAGAGCTGAACAAAGACAATATTTTCTCCTTGTCTATCTAATAGTAATACATATCCGAGGAAACCCTGAATCCTGTTCTCTTTTTTCAAAATCTTCTAGCCAGAAGCTCTGAGCGTAGCATATGCATCTGTCTTATGAAATCTCACGCATGTAGCCTTATCTTGATGGGGTATTAGTTGCTGATCTTCATCTTGTCCCAAGAAGCTGCATTCTAGGAGGATATGTGAGCGAGCGTGTGTATTATTACTAAGTGAGATGAATGGTTCTGTAAATTCCATTCATTCAAGAGGGTCGGTGACAGACCACTAAGAGAGGGGTTAGGACATAGGAGGAAGTGGAGGGTTGCATTTATGGCCGATAGTGGTGGTTCTTCAGTTCAGTTCCATCCGTTTTGTGCACATTCAACAAAGACGAGTGGATGAAGGGACAAGAAAACTTCTATTAGCCATGAAAAATTTGCAAAGGATTTGGAGAGTTTTTGTACAGATGAAGATGGACATCTATTTATATTAAGAAACAATTCGGACGATTGTCAAAGTTCGCCTAACAAAAAGTTTTATGTATTATTGATAAGGAAATGAGTTTAAAATTCTATCATAAAATGATAATTCTATATAAATTCAATTTAAAATAATCATTACAGTAATATTTTAACTCTATACCTATTGAATTTTTTCAAAATTTTTAATACTCTTCATCCTTCAAAATTCTTAATACTCTTATGAAAATTTATAAATTTATATTAGGGGTGAGTATGGGTCGGGTATTCGCGACTTTGGAGATACCCGATCTCATTTTTGTCTTTGAGGGTTGCATAAAAAATGTCTTATTCTCTATCTCATGAAAACGGGTATCCACCGATCGGGTATCCACGACTAAAAGATAGATATTTGCGAATATCCGTGTATATAAAATAAAATTTTAAACATAAATATAAACAAAATATTTAGTAAAATACTATTTAATTCAAAAATAGGGTTAAAATCTAAATATTTAACTGTTTTTTAGAATATACATCATAGAATTTATTTTAAGATATGTTTTGATTTTTAAAGTTAAAATCTAATATTTTGATAAATAACTTAAGAAAATTTAGGATATTTTAATCTTTATTATATATTTAGAAATCCAAACCCATCGCTTTTATCTTATTATATCCATCTTCGTCTTCATTCAAAATCGAGTATCCATTTTTTGGATATCCGCGAGACCGGGTACCCGTAAACCCGTAAGTAACAGGTTTAAATGTCCACCTCTAGTTTATACATGCTAACATGTATAAAATTAGACGATCTTTAAATTTTAATTCAAATGTTTATGTAATAAATATTTTTTTATCACTAGAACTTTTTCATACTGTAGAGACCTAAAAATATATATAAAAAAAAAAAGAAAAAAAAAATCAAGAGAACCATATTACTAACTTTGTTATTTTTCAAAATGATATTGTCCTTGAATACGATATATCGTCCGTCGTCTCGTCTTCAACCATCATCTTTTGTAAAGGTTAATAAAATTTTAAATTCAAAAAATATAATCAGACTCTGATGATATCAAAGTGTGGAAAATGAAACGTTATGTACTATTGATAAGCAAATAAATTTAAATATACAATTAGTTATAGAGCTTAGTGAGACCAACAAATGGGTTGACGACATGACTGGCACTGGCATTACTAATTTTATCTAGGACAAATACATTTTCATCTTTCGCCTAATTTTTTTTAACCCAAATTAATTAATTTTTCACCTATGGAGACTATATAATTCTAAGAAAACACATAAACCACACATAATGGGGTAACCAATTTGATTAATAATCGAACAAGTGAACCACGAATAATATATAAATATAACCAAATCGAATTGAATATAAAAAATTGAATGATTATGATTTCTATAGAAAAAAAATCTAATCGAAAATCAAATCAAATAAAAAATGAAAAAAAATCAAAATTTTAAATGAATATTTTTATCAACAAAAATCAAATTCAATATAAAAATTGAATTGTTAAAATTTTTCTAAAGTTGAAATAAATGAATCCAAATATAAATGAAGCGAATCTGTAAAAAAAAACGTCACTCCTATTCGGATCCAAAAAATATTATGAAAATATTGATAATACAATAAAACATATGAAAATAATAGTAAAGTTTACTAGTAGTGAAGATTAATCTCAGTAAAACTGTGATAAATAATCCTCGAAGAAGAACAAGTCGACATCCACCTATGAAAATTATAACTCGACGTCATAATTGATTTTATGTATTTATTTAATAAGTTAGAAACCCTTTCCCTGTTCAGACAACTCGAAATTCCCAACAAATTCAATTCTAACAGTAATAAAATCTACACTCACTTTTTTATAAAAGGAAGGAAAACTTCACTTGAACTTTGTTTTGGTTGTCAATAAGATTCTTTGCAAAGTGCTATATTCAATTATATGTATTTATTTAAATAAGTTAGAAGCCCTTTTTTAGGATTTAGACAGATGGAAATTCCCAACAAATTCGATTCTACGCTCACTTTTTTCTAAAAAGGAAATAAAAAAACCTCACTTGAATTTTTTTGGTTGTTGAAATTTCTCTTATAAAGTTTATGGAGTCCCAAACGGCTAAAACTCTGGCGAATGACTCAGCGTTACGCTTGTTTTGAATGTGATTTCAGCAACCATGTTCGTTCACACGATGGTATCAACGCATTTATTTTCTCCATTCCAATTTATGTTCACATTAAATTATTTGCACAACAACTTTCACCGAAACAAAACAAGATATATTCAAATATGATTTAAAAATTGATTCAATTTGATTTTTTTCTAAATACCTAAATTAAGTGATTTTGGATTGAATATAAATAAATTTAAAAAAATGACAAAATCGGATAAAAACATTTTCTTTTTAAAAAATAGAAATTTTTTAACAAACCCGAATACAAATTGAATGTATACAGTTTCCAAATCGACCAAAATTTATATAAATATAGAATTGATATAATTTTTCTAAGATGATGAAGTTAGAGTCTAAAATAAATACCCGAGACATTTAAATTTTCTAAAAACCAATTAAGTTGAATATATTTTGGTTCTGTTATATTTGGATTCGACTTTTTTTCCATTTTAAAATAATCATATTCATTCAGTATATGTGTTAGATTGTCCAGTCAGTTTATAATGATTAAAATATTCATTTTAAATAAAAATTTTAACTTTCAGCTATTTTATATTCGGTTTTTCAATTAAAAAAATCATATTATTAGATTTTTATATCCAATTTGATAATCGAGAATGCTCACAAAATGACTAAATCTTACGACTGAAACTTGGACTCCGTTAAAACCCTCCGCCTCATGTAGAGGTTTCCAATGCTATATCTCATGTTGAAGTAACTCTGCATTCCCTTATGCTAGAGAGTAGAGAGAGAGAGAGATCGGCCATTTTTTTTATATATATATATGAATCTATTTTAAACTCTTAATTCCCGATATGAAACCCTAAATTCAAGGCCGATGCTATATGATGGTCCAACATTGTGTCTATCATCGCATGCGTGGCATCGTCTCATATACTCGAATGTGTAATAGCCAAATATATATGTTGTAGCATATTTTCCTTATTTGAACTGTGGTGTGTGAGCCTTTCTTATAAATATATATATATATATATATATATATATATATATATGCACATATCTATATATATACATACAAATACACAAGTCGTACGAATGTGTGTATATATATATATATGCTACACTGTGATACGTTGATCTTAATGCGTACCATTTCGGATTTCTGCCAATAAAATACGTTGGATTTTAACGTCGTTATTATTGATGTAGAAAAGTGGTCTATTTTTTTTTATATTGATATTATTTTGAAAACTCCCGTTGTATGTTTTAGATATAATATTTTTTTTTACTTATCCCTCTAACAGCTGAAATCTATGGCTATAATAGTAAGCATAACAAACAAAATTAACAAAGAATTTAAGAAGAAACTTATGTCTAATTCTTTGATTTATCGAAGGAAACCACAGAAACATGATAAATTAGTGACCGCAATTCACATCCGCACGTGTCTTATAACAGATACATCGAACATGAAGCTTATTTTACGTTAATTATTAATTCTTCACCCCTTGATGATGAACTCTGCGAATTTCTTGATCAATCCCTTGGCATTCTCACAAGTAGGGTTCATATCAAAGTGTGGAAAATGAAACGTTATGTACTATTGATAAGCAACTCGCTCTTCTCCAGCTTCCCCGCGTATGCCCATCCTTGCCGCACCAACGCGTCTTTTCCGGCGACCATCACCAGAGCCCGACCGCTTCCCAACCGGGACAGATCCCGCCCGGACCCCACCACGTTGATCCACGGATCGTCCGCTCCGTCCTTGCTGTTCGGGCTCGCCACCGTCCAAATCCCTGCGACATGTGACCTCACAGTCTCGTCCTTCGTCTCTTGCTCGTCGATCGGAGATTTCCCCCAGAAATAAGGATGCACCAAAATTATCCCCGAAATTCCCGATCTGCCATCGTGGGTCAATTTCTCTTCCCCGGCTCTCATCGTCATGTGATGCGCGATGTTTCCTCCGGCGCTGTCTCCCGCGAGGATGACGTTCCCGAAATCGGCGTGTTTGTTTAGCCAATCTTCTGGGCCAGATCCGTCGAAATGGGAGAAGACCCATTTGAGAGCGGACCATGAATCCTCGTACGCGGTCGGAATCGGGTGCTCCGGAGCACGCCTATAATCCACCGACACCGCGAGGCAGTCGGCGGCGGAGACGGGCGCCATGAGAAAGGTGTGGTAAGTCGGGGAGAAGGCGGTCTCGATGATGAAGCCTCCGCCGTGGAAGTAGACGAGAAGGGGTAGTTTTTTTCCGGCGGAATCGGCGGCTTTTGCGGGGAGGAAGAGGCGGAGGGAGATGTTATTTTCCGGCGAGTAGACGACGTCCTTGGAGACGACACCGTTTTGTGGGTCTAGAGAAGGAGGGACCTTGTCCTCGCCGACGAGACGCTCGATCCGGCCGTCTTTGTAGATGCGGAGCATGGGAGAGTAGTCGGCGGCGATCTCGGACTCCATTTTTTCCGGCGGAAGAAGAGAAGGGAACACAAATCGAGGAGAAGTGACGGGATATGATCGTGAGTGATGGGAGAGAGGAGATTATTGTGATATTTATATATGAACAGCAGTATCTACACGAGGGCGAGTTGAATGGCAAGTGGTTGGAACACAAAGATTGCACCTTTATCAGTTTTTTACCCTTTTATGTTGGAATCACAAATTCATTGTTTTTGTGTTATGGGCAGATAATATTTATTATTTGCGAATGGCTCACAGTTCATGTAGATCCTCTCTTTCTTTTTTTTTTACCGAAAGAAATATCAAGTTTTTATTCTTTTCGGTATTTATATAACAAAACCGACACCAAATCGGAAATGATTAACATCTCATTATAGTTTGGTACAATTATTTTATAAAACTGAATAAATCATACAAAACCGAACCGGATGAATACCGAATCAAAACCCGAAATACCTTAACATAGTGTAGAGACTTATTCGTAGCTATTAAAAAAAAGTCTTTAGTTAATCTATCATTTTAGCATTTTCCTTTTATTGTTGACTAATGAATGCTAGGGCTAGCATTTATTTTGAAGGTCTCGACAACAAATGGCTGTCGAGTAGTTTCTTTTGTCCGTAAGCAAACATGAGAAATAGACAACCGCATCATTTGTCAATTTCTCTAAGGAATTAGAAAATTTTCAAATTAACACATTAATTTATTCCAAATTATTACAAATGAAATTTTGCAATATTTCTAGATTCCATTTAGACACAGTTAGTGAAGTGGACGGAAGAACGAAAACACTACGATGACGTGATAAATTGAAAAATTGACACAATTTACACATCATTGTCAATTTGTTATGTCAGAAAATAATTTTGAAAATAAACAATAGAATAAAAATCAGAACAAATTTTCATCTATTTACATAAGTTATCGGTTTAAACTCTCACTTGTATAGTTCAACGGGTACACAACATCTTATCCTGTTTCAAATTCAAACCTAAGGTTGAAAAAGACGACGTATATTCCAAATCACATAACTGGACTCCGGCCTCGAGATTAGTCTAGATCTTAGTCCAAAATACTCGATTATCCAAAAGGATTATCGGTTTAAATATCGTCTAAATCTCGGTTTACGTCAACTTTAAAATCAAGGGGATAAAAGAAACCTTTTCTCTTTTGAGAAAGCTAAAGAAACGGGTCTCCTCTTTAAGAAGAAATTTCTTTGACTGAAAGCTTTGATCACAACATAATTCGAGAATTCCCCAATGCACAGTTTTAGCTCTAATAAGATTCATCCGTACGGATTCTAAGTTTCAAAACAATTACCAAAACTCCAAAGATAAGTGTTTTCACCTGGGGAATCCCATTTGGTATGGAAAAATGACCAGAATTTGCTTGCTTGCTAATCGTCGCCTTCATCTGACGAACGCTGCTTATAGGAAGCTTCAGCCCGTGCTTCCCCTGTCTTGCCGAAGAGTTCCTTCATGAACGGCGTGCTTGTTCCGTGACTAATCCGCAAAATTTCCGATGCCTTCGTCAGCGAACTTAAAGCCTCCTCGGTTTCCCCCAACAACCTGCAGTCAATCCGAAACACAGAACTCAGACATGTAAGAAAAGTACATGTGGTGATTGGTGAGAATATTGAACTTGTACAAATCGACGATGCAGCAATAGAGATTTCATAGTTCCTCGCAAAAGCATGCTATCGCAAAAGCAAACTCTAACCATTCGAGCTTCCCACAGGCATAATATTGCAGTCCGGTTAAAGGATGAGTCGGTGGATAAGCTCCTGCAATGAGACATTGAATGTGAACTCGAAGGATAACCAGCAATAGCTTGATCAAACCCTAAACCTGGAAACATAGCTTAAATTCTAGAAAGAGCTTTTTGGTTATTACCAATCGTAAATATTGTACATGTCTTTCTTGAAACAGATCATATAAACTTGTCTTTCTTAATCGTTTATCAATCAATGAGAACTATAGCTACTGATTTTTAAGGTCCTGAGGAAGATATTGATTAAACAAATGAATCAAAGAAAAAGTAAAATAAATGCATCGTATATCCGAGATTAAGTAGAGATAGATACTTTGGTACACAGGGAGTGTTAGCCTGCAGCATGTCAAAGCTTCTCTCCAGTTTTCTACTTCCATCAGCATCTGCAAAGCATACATCACAAAGTTGTAAATATACGACTAATCTCATAACCACTTGCCAAATTTTAGGCAACACTTTGACAGTTATATGTATAAACACCTTTAAAAGGCTTTCACGGGTTCTCAATAAAGCGATGGAAAAAGGATGGCACAGCCTCGTTTGTAGTTTCTCGATCGTCTTATATAATTTGATAGCTTCCTGCTTGTCTGAAAACAATCAAAAATTAAAATATTCTCAGACAACATGCACTGCAGTTCGATAAAACTTGCTCAGACGCAAGCATGCATGCATAAATTTGGAACAAAAGTAACAGCAGATACTTTCTGGGGAAAGAGATGAAGGGGCCCTTTCAGAAATTGATTGTACTTCGCTGGCCAACTTTTTTATCTCTTCCTTGTTCCTGAGAAGGCTGCACTTCTGGCAAACAAAGCCTTTGTTATCTGCGAAACCACATGAAAGAATGGGAATAAAGAATATTCTTAAATTAATTGTTCATATTACATGGTCAAAATCGATGCACACCTGGGTCACGGAGTAAGAATCCATTGCATTTCTCGTCTGCACATCGATACCCTTCCAAAATCGCACTTTCTTCAATATCATCAGGCTGGCCCTTCGGTAAGAAAATTTGGTACATATAAAAAGGATTAAAATATCTGGTGCACCAGTGTAATCTTTTTTCCCCAATAAGTAGAATGAAGGAAGGAAAACCTACCATTTTATCACAACGGACACATTTGCAACTGAAGAGGTATTGTTCTTTGAGAGCCTTCTGCCGAGTCATGGTGCTTCCTGCCGTTTCAATGTAGCTAATTGTAACCTGAACAGAGACAGGGGAGCCTTAGTTTCACGTAACAAAGACTTTAAGTTTGGGATAACATATGTCTGAGTGCTGACTAGCATATACACAAGATAAAGGATAAAGGAAACAGAAATTACCTCAGACTCTTTAGGTATATGTACCATGGCTCGGACAACAGCTATTCTCCCTTCAAACCCTAAAACCGCATTGGGTAAGCAGCTACAGAGCAAAAATGTTAGGCAGGAACATAGATTGAATAAAGAACACAAACCAAAAAGGTCGATGAAGCAAATACCTGTGATTAATGATGGAAATCAGAGGAAATAGTCCTGTGCCCTGAGGTCTCAGTTCGGAATCACAAATGGTATGAGCATTGCATGAGAACTGCATTCGGATGACAATGAAAATATCAGAAATAATGATTACAAAATCAATGTTCTTTTCTTGCACATCCTAAATATACTTTAATAAAATGAAAACCATGTTAAAGGTCTTTTGACCTTTTTTAAAAATCTCTCGATTTTTCAAATATGAAATCGTATCGTTACCAATCTATCTGCATACTGCATGATCCATAAATTAACAAGAAATTTTCCAACTGGCAGGACAAACTATCGAGAGAAACTAGCAGAAAAAAATGACGCTAACTCTAGAAACTTAACCAATTAAACAGACAACAGCAAACTATAGCATACTTAAACAAACCTTGGAGTAGTTTTCAGCAATTTCTTTTAGGTTAATATCAGGAAACTGAAGGATCAAATTCACAAGATTTGCCATCTGTGCATACAACACTATCTGCTTCTCATCGATCTCAGACATGTCTACCAAGCAAAGCTTAAAGAAGACGTCAAGTTACAAATATCAGAGAGACAGAAATATCAATTACGCATAATCAAAGTTCAATTAGTGAAGGATACGGGACACCAAAGCCACCACCAGACCGTAATTGTCTGTAATCGTCATTGGGATGACCTGAACCAAAATAAACGCATTTGAATGGAGAGACTGAATAAAAAAGATGACACTGCACTAAACGATTTGATCAAAACAAAATCTGGATGAATCTTTATTCTCGGGCTGTTCTGGATCTCCTGTCCAAAATCCGTCAGGCAAGGCCCTAACAAAATCTATACATCGCCTAACCAACGATGGGAAGCGGTGAATGCAAAAAACTAACAACTGCACGAATAGCCAAGGAAAGATTGCTGCTAATGACCTGTTCATTTTGTAATTTTCTCTTAAGGTAGAGTTTCACCATCAGACGGATGGTAGGAGTAACAGACCTCCGCTTGTCCTTGTCAAGCCTAGAGAGAGCTTGGCATTCAAGGCGATGCAACTTCCACTCCGATTTCTGAAAATTCATAATGCTACATTACGAGAGAGGTCGGTCTTCGATGATATTCCACCCGCCAACCAATGCTCGTGTAAGTTTCCAAATTTTATCTAAACGGTTCCATTGGGTGCATATTTACTTCATCGGTGTGGTGTGAAAATGTTGCAAAAGAGATGCCGAACCGAACATCACGAAACTAATATCAGAAGTTATAATCTTCAGAGGACCAGAAAGAAAAAGCTGCTGAAACGGATGGATACACAAATATACCTGGCATGAGCTCCCACAGTACCATACCACTTGACAACCGGAGCATTTCTTGAGGTTAATGGTCGTCAAACATCCGTCGCACCTTGATTCCTTGGAGCCATTACTCGGTACAAACACATAAGGCTCTTGTCGTAGAATCACCTCCCCTAAAACAAAGCAAAAGAGCAGACGTATTCATACGAGAAGGGCACTTCGCAACCGGAATTCAAACTAAAACCCTAGCGAATTTGGTCACTCAAATCACGAGTCTGGAAATCAAAAGCAAAAAAAAAAAAAAATCCAAACGAACCTGGACGAAAATCTCTGGAAGTGAACAGACAGCGACCTTTATCTGGGAGATTAGATACGCTTAAGCCGCGATCTTGAAGAACATTCTGCAAATCCGCCATCGACGGAGCTTGACCTTGAATTCTCTAAGAAGCTCTTAGAATACTCCACTCGCTTCTCTGGTTCCCTATTTCGATGGAGAAATCTAAACAACGGTAACCTTGGAATTTGACTCAATAGGGCCTCGGCCTTTTAGAACCCCCGAAACGCGGAACCCGTCCAGACCCCCGACGAAGCCCGAAGGCAATAATAGCTATGGTAAAATTCTATAATGCAAAACGGCATCGCTGAATCAAGTATCCAAAACCTCATCAATTTCTTTGATTTGCATATGATTTTAGACCTATTTTGATAATTTAATTATATTAAAATATATATATCACTTTGATTTGCATCATGTATATATGCTTGAATATGTGTATGCAGTTATGTATTATAAAAATTAACTTTATTTTTATTTATTTATCATTATTGTTGGTGTTGTTGTTATTTTTAAATTGTTTTTGTTTAATAACCTGACGGTTGATGTGACATCTTATATGACAAAGTCGACGATGCCAAGTTAGCGATTTACGATGTTTATAACTGATTTTTTTTTACAAAAATTTAAAAATTGAGTAATTTTTGTCACACTTTTAAAGTTCATTATGAATTTGGATGTGAAAATTTGATAACTTTCATATACTCTATAAATGACGTTAACTGAACTCTATCCACGAGATGGGATGGAATCCATGGACTAGAAGTACTGGGCTTCTTAAAGGCCCATTAGCCTATAACACATACCTAATAATTACTTGCATAGTTCAGCCGCTTTAAGTTTTAAGGCCCAATATCGGCCCATATAATTATAACAGCGTTACTAATACGGTCCGTTTTAACTAATTTCACTTCTCATTCAGAAGTCTTCTATTTCGGTGCCGGAGCCGCCGGGCTTTTCTCTTTCGCCTTCCCGACCGGAGCTCCACCGGTGCTCCGACCTCCGCTGGTACTCTGACCGGATACACCGTCATCATTCCCCGGGTCCTCCCTTCCCCCGCCGCCGCTGCCGAATGCGAAACCGGTGGCGGTGGCTCCACTTCCGCCAGAGGAGGAGGAGCTTCCCCACCCGATTCCGAACCCGCCACCGTCGGGGCTCCGGCCAGAACCCGACCCGAAACTGAACTGGGTTCCATCGGGACCAGACCCGGTTCCCCAGTTGTACGCCCAGCTCCCGTCGGGGCTGGATCCACGACCGAACTGGTAATCCCAACCCGGGTTCTGACCCGACCCGGAAGGTCTGCGACCGCAACCTTGACCCGCCGTGTCAGTGTTCGGAACTCTTGTGGTGATTCCGATTTTAGCAAACGAAGGGAAAATCATAATATATAGAAATAGACCGACAATGAGTTTCATCTCGCAATATGACCCTTTTTTTTTTCTTTTGTGGAGTAATTAATTAGTGTTGAGAAAATGGACTCTTTTAAATGATTTGGGTTGAACCGACCATCATTCATTTTACATGGTACCCGATTCTTTGAAAAATATTTGCCATGTATGTGTGTATATATATTAATTATCCTTACAATTTCATAATGGTGGGAGTCTAAAATGGTTATCCTTTAAACAAGTATTTATTTTTTTCGGTAATATTTGGCTCAATGGGGTTTGGGATGATTAAACAAGTATTTATTGTTCACTCACACTTATAAATCCCCAAATAAAAAAAGTACCTCGACCATATAGATTATTGATTTTATTGTATGTAGTAAGATGCTCTTAATTATTTTTTGAAATCTAATAATAAAATAAATTCATCATTTCAAAATTGTTATGAAGAAATATATCTATAGATCCACAGTGTATGAATTTCTCTGTACGTTTGAAACATTAAGTTTCACAAAGGCTATTTTATTTAAAGCCATCAAAACCAGAATCTCTTGCGTGTTGGATTCGTAAGCAAAAATCACCAACATCGCATGATTGTTGAATATATATATATATATATATATATATATATATGTAATAAAAGTTTTTAAGTTATATACATTTATACAAAAGACTACTCTTTTTCTAAGGATTTTCCACAAATATAATTTTTATAAAATTTTACCAAAATGCTGTGTTGATTTTAGACTTTTTAGCTATTCAAATTTCTAATATAATAGTAAAAAAAAACGTACTGGCCATGTCATGTGGACAGCCAAAAGACGTAGGTGTACATAGTTTATAGTAAATTATAGTAATACTATAAATCCTAATGATCTAAAATATAAGAATGTAAACACTGTATTATTATATAAACGGCACGACTATAAAACTCAATAGGATGGATTGCTACAGAAAATATGAGAAAAATTAGTGGATATATATACATACATATATATATATATATTAATCAACTTAATTATTTGATCTATCACGCTAATTAGGGTTTTGTTTTGAAACACTCTCCTTTAGTCCAGAAGCTTCAATCACTAGTCTTCGGTTTAGAAAATCAACAGGTCCTCCTTGGTATTATACTTCATCTTCTCCAAATTCGGCTGGACCGCAAATTGGATCAAGCCGGGCGGTCCACATGCCAAAGCGAGAACTGAACCGTCCGATGCGTCGGGAATGTGCAGAATGGCCTCGATGATGTATCCGATACTATATTCCCACCCATCTTTGGCCGATTCCACAACGTACCAAACCTTTAACCGATCAGGATACTTCTTGGACCACTCATTCAATTCCTCCCTCAGAAGGATATCGTCTTCGGTTTTGTTAGCGTAGACCAGGTAACACTCGGTATCGTCCTCGGGATCCTTGAGAACCGCCTGAATAATTTGGTAAACTGGGGTTATACCGGTCCCACCGGCCAACATTGCCAATTTCTTACCGGTTCTCGGTTTACCGTGAACCATGAAATTACCCTTACCGAGATACTCAATGTGACCCAATGGCCCCTTAATCTCCAGAGTGGACCCCAGAGACAACGAGTCCAGATATTGAGACATGAGTCCACCTTTGGGAAATCTGGGGTGGACCCCGCCGAAGTAAATCTTGACCACAAGATCAAAATATCCGACCACATCGACGGTGCTCGTTGGCGTATAGGCTCTAAGGCAAAGCTTGTCGTCGATGTTGGCACACAAGAATATATGTTTACCGACTGGTAACCCTAGAACCATATCTTGAGCCGGTAAGGCAAACCGGAATAGGCGAACATCATGTGAAATCGACGTCTTTTCGACGAGTTTAACCGGGACTTTAACCCGGGTGCTGACCAAAGCGACGTTCCGAACCGAAGCCGTCTCTCTTATCGGAGCCAAAAGCGAGAGCATGTTTGACCCACCGTGAACCGAGGTGTTGGGGGAAGACGAGTCAGATGTATAACCGGTCGTGATGAGTTCCCCGATCCGGTAATTTTCCAACATCTTCTTGGCATTGTCCGAATGAATGGCGTCGAACTCTTCGGTACAATCCGACCCAGCATTAATCAAGATCGAGTCCAAGCCGCCCGGATGATCTTTCAGAAACCTAGTACAGTCGTAGATGTTTCCGTGGACGATGATCCAACAAGAATCCGCGGAGTTATGTTTCTTGACTTCGGACATTGAGTACGTCTTGGAGGCGGTGTTGATGAAAGGAGAAGAGACGGATTTCTTCATCGCGGGAGGCGGAGCGGAAGATATCTCGAGGTGTTGCTCCTTCGCCATCCACCCTCCGGCCTCGTTTCCGGGCAATGTCGGGTGCTCGAAGACGATACCTATCTCGCCCTTGTGGGGTTTACACACGTTCGTCTTCACTTTGAACCAGCAGTTGTTCATCATCCCCTGTTTCATCAATCACCAAACATGTACCTTATCAATTCATATTGTCACAATTTTTATTGTTACTTTATAACAAAAACGCCGAGTAAGATGAATTCAGGCTTCAAAATATTTGACGAAACGGTAATATTTATGGGTGGGCACTTCGGTTCGAAAAGTTAATATCGACCCGATCCGTTTCGAAACCGAACCTGACCGAATAACGTTTGGTTCTAATTTGGTACATTTTTTATAAAAGCGAATGAACCGTTCCCGAACCGAACCGTGAACCAAAATTCGAATATTCCACTAATATATGTGTAAATATTATAGTTCGGTACTTATTTGATATTCATATAATGGTACCGTTTCGAACCGAACCGATTCTAAAACCGAACCGAACCGAACCGTTTAACATTCGTTTCTAGTTTGGTACACTTTTTATAAAACCGAAAATACCATTCCCGAACCGAACCGCTTGAATACTGAACCGAAAATCAAAACGTCGACCCCTAATAATATTTTGTAGAAATAGTAAGGGATGACGACCGAACCGATTTGAATGAAGTAACACATTATTTTAAATTGGTTGGGCCTTCGCACGTGGGGCACGCCGATTGGTTGACTAAAGCGAATCTTGAGCCAATTGTATGAGAGGGGGTGTTTGGAAACACGTACCAAGAGATTCCAGATCATTTTCTCGGGTTGGGTGTTAGTCTCGTCCCAGGCGCGGACAGCGATACCCTTGGCACCAAGCAGGTCCAAAACCTCCACTTCTAGAGACCAGAAGCACCAGCACCAGTACTTGCCGTACTTGTTCGGCTTCTCCGGACGGTCCAACGCGCACACCCGCCACGTCTCCCCGCAGTCTGTCGTTACCTCGACACGTGTCACCCTCTTCCCTCCCCCTGTTTGCCCGCTAATCATTATTGCTATACTTTATTTTTATTAGCATCATTATTATAATTATAAATACCGGAATATGCGTAGCCCTTCAAGGTATAAAGCCTTTGGGTGGTGAAAACGTTGATGGGGAGAATCTCTTGGTGACTCGGCGTCGTAATGACCGAGTTTATGTTGAGCTCGTTGATTATGTACTCCGGCTTGTACCACCAAGCTGAAGACCGAAAATAAAATAAAATCCAACAAGGCCATAAGTGAAAATAATATTTGACAACATGGATTATGATTTATGGAGCGCATATAAATAATTAAAATGCGTTTAACAAATAATAATAATAATAATTAAAATGCTGACATCACCCATCAGACATCCCTTTTTTACTTTTACCATTTTGTCTGAATTAAATTCATGAGGACATAACCCATGAAAAATTTTACCACTTCACCGATGCATTTTGACTCTTCACATATGGGTTCCTGCATATGGGTCTTTGTGTTTTAATGGTCAGTTTTGAATTTTTACTGTTTGTATATATGTATCGTGCATATTTACCTTCGGCCTCGGCGAGTTCAGCGTCGACATGGGAAGGCAAAACCCTATTGTCCTTGTAATGATAATAACTGTCGGATTCTTGGGCAGTGACGATGATCCGTTTCAACCACTTCACCATCCTCCCTCCGATGAAACCCGGTATGATCATTCGAACCGGAAATCCATGGTCCGGAGTAAGTAGTTGACCGTTCTGCATGTAAGCCAGAATGATGTCCCTCGAAGGATCCATGGCGTATTCCTTCTTGATGCTCGTCCCGTACTTGGATCCGCCGCTTCCGGCCTCGCCTGGAAGATTCTCCACACCTTCGAAGCACACATTCATGGCTCCCGCCTTCTTGCTCATGATGCCGCAGTGACGGAGGACGTCACAGAGTGGCACTCCGCGCCAAACGGAAGTCGAAATTCCGGCGGCTCCCCAGTTGAAACCCTTCGACTTCTTCACCATGTTCTGCTCCTTTCGGCGGTTCCCGGCACAAACTAGGGTTACAGGGAACTCTCGAGATGGGAACTGGGAGATGAGCTCGTCCACGGTGAGTCGCATGGGCCGTTTCACCAGACCCGTTATCTCGACCGTCCATTCGGACCATTGAGCCTTTGGAACAGCCCCGTGGTTCCGGACGTAGTGCAACGGGACCGGGGTGATGAAGCCGTGGTGCATGAGCCGGTTCAATGGAGGCTCCGAGTTAAATGGGTGCTTCCCTGTGAGACGGACCATCGTAGGGTTCCGCTCGATCCAGCTGTCAGCCGTTGATTCGTCCCTGGGGTCAAAGATCGACGGCTCCAGTTCGCTGTTCGACTTGCGGATCATCTCCTCGTAGTAGTTGACAGCGTTCTTGTTGTGGGTCTCGTTCTCGTCATCGCTCGAGACGTCGTCGTGTTCGTCACCGTTCCGAACTTCTGCGGGAGCCGCTTTCTTCTGCGGAAACACGGTCTGGTTGTAAGAGTGTACGACGTCGTTTTTGGAGAGCTCAGGGCGAGCCGATTGGTGGTTATCGACGGAAGCCGACATTGAGGAGGAGGGGTATTACTGTAAATAAGAGAGGAAATGAGGGTTGTCTCTCGGTGTATCTCTTTACTTGCAGACGAAAAAAGAGTGGTGGAGGGGATGGAAGCTTATATAGGCGCGGTATACGGAAGATTCGTGCAAGATTGCAATTTCGCACGTGTGGGGTCGAAGAGGACGAATATAAATTGATAATTTTTGTTTTTTCTCTTACCATTAAATATTAAAAATATAAATATTCGCCTTTCAATACCGTAGTTGTTTTTTGGAAACACTATTTTCTAATGATGATGACAATTTCATTATTATTTTTTAAATATTGACTGTCAATAGGCAAACTTCTTGCTCTTCGTCATTCAAATACAATCCAAACATGTAATTTCTATTGACTATTATTAGAAAGTAGGTGCAAATTAATGCAGTCGTGGATCTGTATTTCTTTTTTTAATAGTTTAATTATTTATAAATTTAATTTTCTGGGGTTTTTTTCCATATTGTGATATTTTCTTCAACTTGAATTCTGAATTTAATCAAATTACAAAAGCATTAGATATCTTGTCATTTCTTTCTTTATAAAAAAATATTCATATTACACATCAATTATTCCTCTGTTAATTAGATTATACATTACCCTTTTCTTTTCCCATTTATATATGTATCATTTTTTTGTTTCTTTTTCCCATTTATATAGGTATCATTTTTTTTTATCTCATCTCGAATTTGAAATCTTTTGCAAAAAATGTGTATATTCTAAATCAAATTATTTCGATTTCGAAATTAGTTTGATTTTTATCTAAAATATTCGATTACTCCAAAAAAGATAGAACTAAAGAATTATAATAATTATTATTTTTGGTTTCCATTGAATTATTTTGTTGGTAATATATCACGGAGATTAAAAAAAAAAAAGACCATTCTAGATAGAAACAAATCGGGTAGATACGAGGAGGATGACGTCGATGTATTTGATAAACATAACTCACTTTTTTTTAATAAAAAAAATGATTGTTCACTGCAATTGGGTTTTCCTCAATTTTAATGTGTTTCTTGTCTGTTTTACGTGACCTAAGAATTGTTCGTTTTCTGTGGGGCTGAGAGAGGACACTTCGTCCGTTACCATGGGCCTTCCACGGTTTTACCACATACATACATACATATCGGTATCCATTACGTCCTTATATATATATAAATATAACGTCACTATCTACATATATGTATATACATCACCGTCCATTTTCTTAATTGGAAAATAATATAAAATTTTGCATCGAATTCCAGTGTGGAGAAGCACACATGTATAATAGTGTCGCTACACATCAAAATGGGGTTAATCCCATAAAAATTACCAGACTTGTTCAGATTTGGAAAACTAATTCCCCAACTTGTATATTTCCATAATAAATATCAAACTTGGTAAATTTAACATAAAAATATCAGAACTTCCCAAACATTGCCAAAAAAAAAATTAACCATCGTTGGTCCGAAACGGAGTTAAGAGGCAATGACGTGTTTGTACACAAAAGCTGCCATGTCACATATTTAAGCCACGTCACTAAAAAACTAAGGCAATGAATAAAGAGAGCTTTTTTTTAGATTTTAAAAATTTAAAAAATTGTCAATCTAAGTTTTTTAAATTTGGTTTTCCTAAAAACTAGGAAAACTACTTTATGAAAAAAAATGAATTAAAAACTAAAAGCTACATTTTTTTGAATTTACAAATCTATAAAAACCAGAAGCAAAAAAACAAAAACTAAAGGCTTTGAATGGTAGTGGCTTTTATTTTGGGTTTTTTACTTTAGGCTTTGAATGGAGATGGCTTTTATTTTGGGTTTTTGGTTTTAGTTTTTGGATTTTGGTTTTTAGTTTTTGGTTTTTGGCTTTTGGATTTTATAAGTTGGTAAATCTAAAAAATTGTAGCTTTTGGTTTTTAGTTGATCTTTTCCATAAAGTAGATTTTTCAGATTTTTTGGAAAACCAAAATTTAAAAAACTTGATTGTTGGTTTTTTCAGTTTTTAAAATCCAAAAACTTCAAAAACCACCTGTCATTCAACACCAAAATCTAAAATCTAAAAACCAAAAACCAAATCCAAAAACTCAAAATAAAAACCTCGTACATTCAACACCTAAAAATTATTTTCGATCGATTGAACGGTAATCAGTTTAGTAAAAAAAATAAAATATATCTGTTTTTTCCTTATTTCTCTCTCCACCCTGACATTTAGAAACCCGAACTCTTATTTCTCTGTCCAATTATTATTCTTCGACATCTTATTCGACATTATCATCTCTGTTCGTCTTCGTTTTTTCCAAATCTAATTGTTTAATCTTAGCCAAAATTAATGGGTACTATTTCTTCGTCGCATTTCTTCGGTCATTCTCCAATTCTGCAGAATTTCAAATAAGATCCTAACCAGAACCAGTAACAACAACAGAAAACAAGCATTTTGCAGAAGAATAAGAAAACAAACATTCGTAAGAAGAATAAAAAAATCTAGAATTTCAAAACAATTGAACAAAAAAAAAAAGAGGGATCCATTTTGCTAGTTATATAAGAAAAGAGAGTCAAACCTCAAATTGATGTTGGAAACGATGAAGATGGAGTTTTAACAACAACAAAAAAGATGAAGATGGAGAAAAACAGTAGATAAATCAAGATTAGTGTATCTAAGTATCGGAATCGAGCATTTATAAAAAAAAATGTATCGCGATCGAGAGGTCAATAGAGATGTTTTTTTTACTAGTCGAATGTATAACCGGTTGAAAATAATTTTCAATTTTTGCTGACGTGGCATATATGTATGACATGGCAGTTTATACGTAACGACACATCATCTTCTCTTAACGGCGTTTTCATTCAAAGTTAGTCAATAATTTTTTTTGGCAACTTTTGACAAGTTGAGATATTTTTATGTGAAATTTATCAAGTTGATTATTTATTATGGGAGTATACAAATTCAGGAATTAATTTTCCAGATTTAACAAGTTTGGGAATTTTTATGGGATTAACCCCATCAAAATGTATATGTATAATATATCTTTTTATTTTATTTTTAAATACATGTGATTTCCGCGTCCAATTTCTTTTTAACCGCGGAAATCTAACCACAGTTCTTCAGACACATTGATAAATCCTATAACCTAAAGGTAAAGTTTATAAACCAGGTGACAAACTCGCATATGAGCAGAATCGAATTCATGAACTCTTAGAAAATCATTAACTACTCAACCAACTCACCTGACCCGATGGTCTGCGTCCATCTTGGTTTTATATTTCATTTGTATCGAGTTTAGTGGTTCATTTATCAAATTCCAAAAGGTAAAATTCAATATCACAACTATAGATTCAAATCACAGACGACAAATATTATAAAAAAATATATCACAACTGATCAACCGCTTATAATTATAATTCATAATTTCTAAACTTAAAATCATAATTTGCACATACAATGTGTGTCTGAATCTGTTTGCATTTATATATGTGTGTATAGAGAAAACATATGGGTAGATCTTGTAAACACATGTTTCATTATTACGACATTAAAAAGAAACGATTTTTTTTTTCTATTTAAAATTTTATTATAACCATATTGATACTTGTGACATGAAGTAAAAAGACAAAAAGTCTGATTAAAAATTATAAATGAATTAGTTTATGAGGGAATTAATACGATAACCACGAATTATAGAACTACTGCATGTGGCGTCAAAAGTATACCAAATGATTATAAGTCCATGAATTAAACTTAATTTAATGATATAGAATTAATGGTAATCATATTATATAATTGCACGATATTTCACCTATTTTTGCACTAAATAAAATGTAATTAGCAGTGTGAAAACCCAAATATATATTAAAAAAAATCAAAATAAAGAAAATGTGTGAAAATTGGTGATGACTGGCGCATGAGCAAAAAAATGGTGCTCTAGAACTTGAATCTTATCTCATTCCTTTCATGAATTTTGGATTTATATATATTAAAAATCTATATTAAATTTATACACATATATATATACACATGTGTATTTTATAGATAATATATCGTATCTAAAAAAATAAAAGTGTCATTTTTATTTCTATTTTTTCTCTTCGTAAGTAAAGAGCCATACATTCTTTGATAAAATTGTCATTTTTATCTCTATTGGTGGTATGGTTTGATTTATTTTGGTTTAATTTGGTTAGAATTTATTAGGGTTTCTTCTAATAATACATTTTTTTTGTCAATCCGAAGGTTTACCTGGGATTTCGATCCAATTTACATCCCGTGACCCAGAAACAGCCTTTCAATACGCAACCTTTGGCTACGTCTTTCCATCCCCGCATGCTGGATCGAACCCTTGAACTGGAAGAGGCACTGACATCCAACCAAAGGCATCACTCGACCTCAGACATGTGGATCACTTCTAATATATTCTTTGATAAATATTTCAATAAAATGACAAGAACCATATCTAATAAGTCCATTTTTATTTCTACAAAATGAGATAAATCAGTGCAAGATAAATTGGACCCACCCACATGTATGTGGTCGAGTGGTACCTGGACTGGAAGTGAGGATGTTCATCCTCCATGTCAGAGGTTCGAATCTAGGCATGCGGGGAGGGAGAGGCATAGCCAAAGGTTGTGTGTTCAAAGGCTGCTTCCGGGTCCAGGGAGATGTAGGTTGGACCGAAGTTCCAGGTGAACTTACTGGTTTGACAAAAATAAATAAATTAGACCCAATCAATACAGAGATTATATTATATATGTAATGTATGGGTAATTAGATTTCGCTCCATTTGTTGAACTTTTTGGTAACATTTTGGAATTTTCAATTCTAGTTTATTTAGCTCGTTTAATTATTTATCTAATTTGGGTTCAATTTATTCAATACTTTAAATACTTATTTTGTAAAAATATTATTTGATTCAACATTTTATTTTAATATTAAATTTTATATATAAAAGCTATTCAATTTAGTTACTATTGTATTTTTTTTTGTCCTGCCATGACTCGTCGGTTGTTTATTTCTGGGTCCAAGTTCTCTCGTCGCCAATTTCTCTGGAGTTTGTCCGTTCCGGCCCTCGAATTCGAATTCCTCAGTTTCTGATTCCACTTGTCATATACAGTGATTCAGTGTCCTTATTCCGTATGATCGAGATGTTTCCCACCTCTGTTCCTGTCCATATACAAACCAGTAGGATTTGTTAGGGTTTGTGTGTTGCAGATGAAGGGCTGAACGACGATGAAACGATCCAGTAATTGCGCTGTTTGCGAGAATACCAATCGCGCTTCGATTTGCGCCGGTTGCGTTAATTACAGGTATGTCCTTCTCGATTGCCTCGTTTTCTGTATCGCTTGAATTTGATTTTTGTTTCCTAATTAGAACGACAATGCGAAGTTTTTGTATAAGCTTAGTGGCCCGTATCTTCTGTAGCTCGTTTGAATCCAATTTTCGGTTAGATTCATCGTGAAATTCTGAAATTAAGCGTTTACCCTGTGGGTTTCTGCATACGTTTACCTTTCTTGTACTGATTTCTGGATCCTGCATTGATCTCGTTGCAGGTTAAATGAGTATAGCACTTTGTTGAAGTCACTGAAGAATCGGCGAGATTCCTTGTACTCGAGGTTGAGAGAGTTATTGGTAGCAAAGGTTTGGTTCTGGGACCTCTCAGCTATTGGGTTTTTTCCTCTTCGTTTTGGAAATTTTATTTTATTTTAATTTTTTTTTTTATAAAATCTGTTGTGTAGGGTGTAGGGAAGAGCAGATGATCAAAAGAACTGGAGAGTGCTTCAACATGAGAAGTTTTCGAGCTTGAAGGAAAGGCTCCGACATAACAGAGAACAAGTAGCTCAAGGTTTCCGTCTCCTTAGTAAATGTTCTCTGCGTTTTCCTAATACACTTTGCTTAAGCAATGTCTCTTGATTTTTCCACAGGGAGGGCAAAGATTGAAACTCGTGAGATGAAAGTTAGATATGGGGTTCTGGATTCAGCTCGCTCAACGGTAGTGAAAATGGTGCTTTGTAATGTGTTTCTTTCTTTGCCTTGCACTGTAACACAATGATCACAGCTTTTAGGTGTCTGAAATGGATAGGGTTTGTCTCAAAGTTTTGATGGATATCTTTTCATTTGTGCCTTTGCAGCTGGAGAAAAACAGAGCTGAAAAGCTAAAGTATTATCCTAATCTAATCTGTACGCAGACCCTAGGCCATGTAAGGGATCCGGGTTCACTTTCATCATGCAATCTGATATACATTCTGGATTTTGCCCACGTAACTCGTTTATTTTGTTAAACATCGTACGTATACTCAGTTATGAAGATCAAGGCTGTTTCTTTCTTGCAGATGGCAATCACGTCAGAACGCCTTCACAAACAGTCCGTGGTTATGAAGCAAATATGCAAATTGTTCCCTCAACGCAGAGTAAGAATACCAAGACACAAAAAACAGGATATTTCTGGACTTGGGATACTCTTGATGATATTTCTCATTCCCTAGTTCTATCCTATTGCTTATTTTAAGTGCTTTATATTAATTATCTCAGGTTACTTTTGATGGAGAGAGTAAAAATGGTTCCACTGGTCAATATGATTTGCTTTGCAATGCACGTCTACCGAGAGGTCTCGACCCTCACTCCGTGCCATCGGATTTGGGGTAGCGTCCTTTGCGTCTGGGACTACGTTCATAGATAATTTTGTTTGGTCTTTGTTTCAGCCTTTCTTGTTCTGTGGTGTATTCTCTGTCCCATTTCTTTAGGTAGGTAGGTGCTGAGACATTTTCTTTTACGTACGGAGCAGGTACATGGTCCAGCTTCTTAACCTTGTGATTCATAACTTGGCTGCTCCTTCACTCCATAACTCAGGTTTTGCGGTAACACATTCTGTTCATCTCTGATTTTGATTCTTGCATTCCAAATTTCAAAGGAAAATATGGAAACTTTCATTTTTGTTTTTGGAAAAATGAAATTCCAAGTTTCTGCTCTTGTCAAATTTGCGCAATATTTTCCTCACAGGGTTCTTGCTCACGGATATGGCAACGAGATTCATACTGGGATGCACGCCCTTCCTCCCGAAGGTACAAGCTTTCTGGAGTTCCATTTCCCCATCTCTGAGCATGAAAATGAGAAACCAAATAGTTTACGACAAGGCTAAAAGTTCTTATCGACCCTTTTGCAGCAGTGAGTATCCTCTCTTCATACCCCGGCAAAACTGTTGTTCTACCAACGTCGAGAACTCGTGGACAGATAGAAGTTCCAGCAATTTTGGTGCTGCTTCAATGGAATCCGAAAGAAGAGCTGCACGTCTCGATTCTTTGGGAAGCAACAGCTTTAATTACTCTTCTGCTTCTCCTCATACAGTCGAGACGCACAGAGATTTGCAGAAAGGAATAGCTCTTCTCAAGAAAAGCGTGTCTTGCTTGACGTCATATTGTTACAATTCATTGTGCCTAGAAGTACCTTTGGAGGCCTCCACTTTTGAAGCATTCGCCAAATTACTGGCCACGTTATCCTCTTCCAAGGAGGTCCGAGCTGTTTTCTCCCTGAAAATGGCTTCTTCGAGGTACATATCTTTCTTTTCGCTCCCTTAGTGTTCTTTATCGGGGTGGGTGCGAGTTGGGTATCCGACTTCGGTCTCGCCCTTGGGGTCTCGTGGGGGTCAGGTATCCGGACTAGCGAGCTGGGCGAGGTGAGAGGGTTGTATCTGACTTCAGCCTCGCCCTTCGGGTTTCTTGGTTCGGGTAAATTACCGGACAGAACCTGAACTAGAACTCGAAAGTCAGGTCCTCCCCGCGAGAAAAAACCTGGTTCGACCTAATGGCAGTTTAGGTTCCCGAATTTCGGGTGTTTGGGGGATGGATAGCCGTGGGTCCCACAGGTTCGGGTACCACCCACGGTTATTAACTGAATAACCAAACCGAATAAGAGCGGACCGAACCGAACCGACTAACAGCGGTTCGGTTCGGTTCGGTTATTTGCTTAATAACCGAACGGTTGAGGAAGTTGAATAACCGTTCGGGTTCGGTTCAGTTCGGTTAATAACCGAATAACCGCGGTTAACCGAACGGTTATTGAGTTTTTTTAATATTTTAATTTTTACCCTCATTATTATTAGTATTATTTTTTTATACTTCATTTTTAACCTTATATATTTCGCCCAATAAACCATAAAATATAATGTTTTTAACTTTTATCCTAATTATTGAAGTTTTTAGATTTTTTAACCTTATATATTTCGCCCAATAAACCATAAAATATAATGTTTTTAACTTTTATCCTAATTATTGAAGTTTTTAGATTTTTTTTATAATTTTATTACAGGATTAATCATTTTGTGCATTTATTTGAATAGATATTTTGAAGTTTATATATGATTAATAATTTTTTTTCAAAATATATCATAACCGAACCGAACCGATCTAAAACCGAACCGAATAAACCGGAAAATATAACCGTTTGGTTATAATTTTATTATGCAAAAACCGAACCAAACCGAACCGAAACCGAACTGAACCGAACTGATTAAATCTATATAACCGTTTGGGTATGATTTTTTTATAACCGAAATAACCGAACCCGAAATAACCGAACCGAAAACCGAACCGAAACCCGAAATAGCCACCTCTACCACCCAGCTTTTACATCTTTGTATTTTTGGTGTCTGCTTGTACAGATCATGCAAGCAAGCTCAACAGCTAAATAAATCTATATGGAACGCCAACTCTGTCATCTCAAGCTCCTTACTCGAAAGTGCCCATAGTCTACCTGTTCCGGTACACGCTTTTTTCCTCCGTCTCTCCTACCATTTTCATATATTTCGAACCAGAGGAATGAGAAAAACCGAACATTTCGGTAGAATTCTTGGCATTCTTCAAAGAGTTGATGGTTTTCGATCAGATTTTGTCAGAACTGGTCCTTTCTGATTGTTTCTTATGTTACATCTCTCCTAACCCACTTGCAGAGAAACCCGAGTTACACCCACCATTCCAACCCAGCAGCAAGTTTCCTCTCCACAACCGAAGAGAGAAGCACCAAGAACGAAGGGCTTATCGATGGATGGGATCTGGTAGAGCATCCCAAGTATCCACCGCCGCCTTCGCAGTCCGAGGACGTTGAACACTGGACTCGGGCTATGTTCATCGATGCCAAGAAGAAATGAAAACCGATACAGAACCTCTTATGCCACGAATGAATTCCAAGCCACTTTATCCAACAAGTTGTACAGAAACACGAGATTCAACTGTAGATGCTGTATTGGGTCTTAAGTTTTTCTACAGGTTTTGTCTGGGAAAGAGAAACAGACATCGATTACCAACATGTAATCTACTGATCTCTCCTACGTTTACATGAGAATTCAGAGAAATTCTATTGAACCATCAGTGCCCACATGACAAGACTTCATCTACCGACCAGATATAGAAAGTGTAATGGTACCAGAGTTTCCATCTTCTAGTCCTCTGGTTATTTCTGCTGTGTATTATAACCATTTGCCTCAGTTTTTTACCTTGACGCAGAGGACTTATGTATGTGATTCTTTGATGTATGCTGAGTGTCGGTCCATGATAAGGCGGATGAGGGGATCTTCCACATCAGAGCCTGGCTTATCGGTGTCCCGCCTGACCAGAACATTGCCGTCTGTTGAAACAACTACCACTTCTTCCTTACGGGTTAGTAGCTCGTTGGCTACTACCGCATGCACCTTGTACTTCCGGAGAGCCATTCCGGCCTTTTCTAACAGAATCTTCGAGTCTGTCTCAAGCTGTTTCAATAACAAAAGGCATGTAACAGAGGTTGTTGTTTTCCGGCCATGTCTCAGCTCGGAACATCAGAATCACCAAAACTAAAACATTGTTACAGTCTAAATTAACTGTTCAGACGTTTTATAGTTTGCAACAAGAGAGTTTTGATAGTTATGTAAGCTAGGGGTGGCCAATTCGGGTTTCGGTTCGGGTTCGGTCCGGTTATATACGGGTTCGGTTATTTCGGTTATAGAAAAACTATAACCATTCGATTTTTATATAAATTCCAGTTCGGTTCGGTTCGGTTATTTTTCGTTTCGGGTTCGGTTCGGTTTTGGTAAAAAGTTCAATTTTCCAAAGAAAATGTCGGTTATTCTCTCGGTTTTTTCGGTTATTTTTTATTCGGTTTCGGTTTCGGTTTTTCGGGTTTAAGTAAATCATAACCGTTCGGTTTTGATGTCGGGTTCGGTTCGGATACGGTTATGTCTTATTCGGTTCGGCTCGGTTATTCGGTTAATAACCGAAATGGCCACCCCTAATGTAAGCAATGCATTTGAAGGGGAACAGGTGATATGACCTTGAATGATATGCAGAAGGCACTAGGAGCCCACTTCGTTCTCAAGACCCAAAGCATTTTCGGGACTTGGGCAAGTCTTATGTCCAAAGGACCAGCTCCCGATTGAATCTTGTGCTCTGTCTGCTCAGAGAAACCTAAAATCTGTCAGCCACTAGCCATTTTGTTTTTCATTTTTCAGGGAAAAAAATAACAGGAACCCAGGTTTTCTTACCATGCTATTCCATGGCACATAAAAGTCGGAAACTGCAGCAGCAAGATAAAACATGGCATCAGGACCGAGATCCTTCAATGCGGTTCCTATCAGTTGCAGCGTCTGTTTTGTGCACGCGATAACAATAACCCGATCAGATACCACAGAAAAAATATAAAGAAACAATGGAAATATCAAATCTTTTTGGTCATGAAAGCTTGATTGTAGAACAGTCACAAGCACAATTTTGAGACCATCCTGGGTCTTGCGACTCTTCTGCAATAGTGGCACATTATAATTTATATTCTCCAGCCGATATTTAGCTTCCTGATCCACAAACACATATGCAACAACATTTCCTTTCATACGTACATCAGTACATATATATCTATAGGTTTTGACATATATAACATCATACATACAACAAGCACCATGGAACCATTTTCAAGTGCATGATATACTGTCACCGAAACAAGAGAAAAAACAAATACATAGTATCACTAAATTATTTAATTCACCATTGGGATGGGCACATGATCTTAGGATAAGAACAATAAGAACAGAGAAGCAGTTTAAGAAAGGTGAAGTATCGTAGAGTCTAACCTGAAGATATTCAAATATGTTTGTGAAAGGAAGCTTTAATAAGCGACTTTCTGCTACCGCCTGCATATGGAAGCCAAAAATCCTATGGATCATTTGACTGTATACTCTTAAACTGATCTGTTATATTCATTTCACAACACAGATAAAAATCCATGGAAAGAAAACTGTAAATCCAAGAAACGAATTGGTCTGTACAGCTTGCTGATCCCTAACAGCTCTCTTCACAGCTTCAGAATGAGATGAGCGCACTGAAAAAGATAAAGACAACCCATCACATCTGGCAGAAACAGACAGCTCATTTCATATATCGAAAGACCAAATCCTGCTCATCGACAACGTGAGACAAGGAAATACTTAATCCACCACCGAGATAAGGTAAATCATAATATCATTACGCATACAAATCCAGGGACGTACATGACTCGGAAACATAATCCTATGATATCCCTTAATGGATGTGAAACCCAAACAGGATCCAGCATTTGCATTTTTATCAAAAGACAAAACGAAAGAAACACAAACCTTGAATGTCTGACCCATCCGGGAACTCAAAGCATTCAAGAAACGGGTCGTCAGGAAGAGATCGGCAGTATGGTTGGCAAGTTCCTCTAAACATCAAAGCCAGTGAAAACAACATAATCACCATCAACGCACGCATTACACATCACCAACTATAATTCATATACATAGAATAAATCCTGTTAGAGAGAATCAGTTGTACCTCCTGTACAAAAATATCACAGCATAACCAGCCTTCACGAAATATCTTCACGCCAGATCAAATATCGACTTGAATTAGATCTCAAACTAAACAAAGAACAGCAAAAGCCATTCACGATTTCCGAGAAATGTGGAAAAGCAAAAATGGAACTCACTCGGTCGATGCAGCACCTCTGTTACCGGAGCTGAAGTTATCGATGTAACGCACGCACCGCTGCTCCAGAGGAACAGTGGTTCCACCTGAAGTCACACACACAATCCTCCTCTCACCGCCATCTCCTCCTGCTAAAATACGTTCCTCTCAGTACATTCATGCACACAAACCCATCTATACAAACACTCCAAGAAAAAGTATATACACAATCAGCGATCTCACCTTGTGGCGAAGAATTCAGCTCGATGAACCGATTCAACTTCTCGAAGATCTTCTCCGAATCCTTCAAAGGAGGAGCAGAACCAAAGAACGAAGTGATTTCATCTTCCACAACTGGTGCTGGCCCTTCGCGACCCAATCCATTGATCGAACTCATCTCGATTCTCGATGCCAACAGAGACCAGGAGAGAACTTATCGCACAATTCGATCGCTCGTGGATAGATTAAACTCAGACTGAAACAACCGATCAATCAGAAGAAATCATTTGCTATGATCGGAGAAACCGTCAAGAACGATGTGACCGATAATGAGAACCGAATTCCGAGAGAGTGAGAAACGTAAAAATTTTAGGGATTATCTTAGAAAAAAAATGTTAGCTACCCGTTACAAAAAAAAAATCTATATTTTAAATACGCGAAAAAATATTTAACCAATTACTCCATCCGTTTCAAAATAATTATTATTTTAGATTATTTCACATTTTAAAAAAAAAATTTTAAAAAAAATCATATATACTCTTATTTAATATAAATAAAATAAAATGATGTTATCATTAATAATTTATTAGAATTTAATAGGGATAAAATTAGAAACTATTGTAAAAAAATATCTTGAAAATGTAGAATGATAAATATTTCGAAACATAAAAAATAATCTAAAACTACAAATATTTTGAAATGGAGTGAGTATATTTTAGAAGCTGTAAACTATTATGCATATATAAACAAAATTATATATTTTAAATTTATCTTAAAAGTTAAGAATTAATGGTCTAAAAAAAATTTATTAATTTTAATTTTTAAAATATAAAATAAATAATTAATAATGTAAGCAAAAATGGTTAATGAAACACAAAAAGTCGATATATATATATATGTTTTTCGTATATATACTCAATTAAAAAACTATTATATATTCTAAATATAGTTTTAATAAACATAATAGATAATATCAATATATATATATATATCTAACTTAAAAATAAAAGTAAATAAAAATCTTAAACGTATAAATTTTCATCAATTATATTTATATAAAAAGTCTTACTTTTATTAGTTTTTAACAAACATTTACGGGTTTTAAAGTTTGTTAAGTATGATGGTTTATATTCTATGATAAATTTATAGCATAAATATAAATATTCTTTAGGATTTGTTTTTTACAAGTTTAAGATGTAGAGTTTTGTGCAGTAACGAGATAATAATCCAATAATAGTATATTATTATTCCCATTTTTATGTTAAAAACGTTATTGGGCCTATTTCGTTCAACGAGATGGTTCATTAATGAATTTATGTCAAAAGAATGGTCTCATTTTCAAACCGGTTAAAAATGGTCGTATAATATGGATTCATTGATTAACTATCCAATGATCAGCTCATAGAGTATACATATATATATATGGATTCATGTACTGAAATTGTTTTTTTTTTCATATATATACCGAAATTGTTATTGTGTGAAAAAAAAGAAATGGATGGATCTCCATTTACAAAAAGCAAAAACAAAAAAGAAATGGATCTCCACATTTGTAATAATAATATTTTTCATCTCCTTCGTTGTCGCACCAAATAGCCTGAAGAATAAATTTTTGGTGACAGATGTATAAAATAGAGCAAAAGGGCGCATTGCGAATGAAGATGAGTGGAGATTTTGGTGTATCCGCTATCGGGGTTGTCGAATATCACACACATTAACATTAGGACAAAATATAGATTTCACTCATTAATGACAATGTATAATAGATAAGGTATATGTAATATGTGTAACATATAATGTAGATAACATGCAGTTGAATAATACATTTCATACATTTTATATAGATATATGAATCTCGTGAACTCATGATATACAAACAACTACTATGAAAAAGTCTAGATAAATTGGTTGAGTACTAAACCTTTTAACCTCAAATTTGGGGTTTAACTCCCCATTTGTAAACTTGTCAAATATACATAATTTTGACTGGTTTACATATGAATTTTATATGGTTTATAGATTATTATAGAAAGACGTGTTTACTCCGTAAGCATTCGAAAGATAGTGAATGCATATTCCAACGTTATAAAAATATTGGTGAATTCAATACTTTACTCCGAAATCCATAATTACTTTAGACTATTTGAAAGATAATAAAAAGAGAAAAAAAAAAATCTCAAAAACCTTCAACTTGCTAAAATATATACAATAAAATCTTCTAACTTACAAAATTATCTATCAATACCCAACCTTCCAACATTGTTACAAATAACACCTTTAACTTGCTTATTCTATTTCTAATAAACATTTGATCGATTGTACCAATTTTTCAACCGAATGAAAATCCATGTGTTCACGGAATATTAATGTCACCATACAAGTCAATAATTTTAACTTAAAAAATGATACATCAATATTTTTTTTTTAATTTTTTCGGAACCGGTTGGAGAAGAAACCAAACCCGGTTTTAATTTCTGATTATGGTTTTTATAAATTAAAATCGGGTCATTGGCCAAGTTGACTCAGCTTATCCTCGACGGACTTCAAGCTCTCTTCCCCACCATCGAACACAACAGAGCCATCGTCGAATTTAATACGGCGGTGATCTTCACCACAGGAGGAGATGTAAAAACTTTATATTGATGGTTTTCGATAACTTTATGAAAACTCACCAAAAACTGGATACGGTTTTTGCATAATTCATACAATTCGAAATTAATATACATATCGGATAAGAATTATACCTGAATCCATTTTGCAGCGGAATGACTTTGAAGAATAATTCGGTAAATCGATTTTTCTCTCTTTTCACCCTTACTTTGATAATTTTTCTGATGGATGAAAAATATGAATCAAGATCCTCTATTTATAGGGGAAAGAGATGGATTACCATGAATACCAATGGACATTCAAACTTAATTAGCTCATATCCATCAATGAGCTCAAAATAATATGAAGTCCAAAACCCAAAATTCCATGGGTCAATTTTATATTTCCAACATTCTCCCACTTGGCCCATGTGATGATTTGATGATCTACAATCTTTAAAACGCGTAATTTTATATTGTATTCATCTATCACCGATAACTTTTATTTGAACAACAAACAATTGAATCTTGGCGGTCACACATCATTTTATTTGAATATGATTCCTTCCAAGTATCACAAACGTTTGTCATCCAAAACCTCTTTTATGGCCAGAAGTAACTATAGAACAATAATGCATATTATCTTTATCAACTTCATATGTACACAAATAATTTAATGATAATATGACTTTCAATAACAGAAACAAGACTTTATTGAATTCAAGATATCATATATAATGAGCAATTATTTAAATTACAACAACGACTTATCTATAATGCCCATACGATCAACATGAGCATTAAAAGTCTTAGGCGGCAGTCCCTTAGTTAATGGATCCGCTATCATAAAATCAGTACTGATATGCTCAAATGATACTCTTTGTTTCTGCACTTCTTCTTTGACAGATAAGTATTTTATCTCCATATGCTTAGCACCTTTCGAGTACTTATCATTTTTCGAGAAGAAGATAGCTGCGGAATTATCACAGTAAATTCTCAGCGGCCTAGCTATAGTGTCGACAATCCTAAGCCCTGAGATAAAGTTCCGCATCCATAAACTGTGAACGGTAGCTTCAAAACATGCTACAAACTCAGCTTCCATGGTGGAAGCAGCAATGACAGACTGCTTTCCACTCCTCCATGATACTGCTCCTCCGGCAAGTAGAAACAAATATCCAAAAGTCGATTTTCTGGTATCAACACATCCAGCATAATCTGAATCTGAATAACCAATGACTTTTTATTGTCCTAACCATAGTACGAGAATTATGGAGACTGGCAATGCAAGGTTCATTGAAAATGGTCAAATCAGTGGGAGTGATGAATCACGAAAAGTTGGCATAGAAGAGATTCGGGAATCATCAACGTATAAGACTAAAATCGCATACTTACTCCCACTAACCTTCATGTAGATACATCGATCAACGATATTTTCTACGAAACCATAAGATGTAATGGTATTATTAAATTTAAGATACCATTGTCGGGAAGCTTGTTTTAGTCCATAAATTGATTTTCTCAGCTTACACACTAAATTTTCTTTTCCTGTGGGTATAAATCCTTCAGGCTGATCCATATATACTTGTTCCTCTAGATCACTATTCAAAAAAGCGGTTTTAACATCCATTTGATGAAGCTCTAAATCATAATGAGCAACTAAAGCCAATATAATTCTCAAAGAGTCTTTCTTAATGTGAGCATATAATCTTTGGTGCCTTGCAAGTACCTTAGAACTTTCTTTGCAGCTTTCCAGTGATTCATTCCAGGATTACTCTGGTACCGACCTAACATTCCAACAGCAAAGCTGATATCTGGTCGAGTACACGTTTGAGCATACATTAAACTCCCAACCACTGATGCATAAGGAATATTTTCCATTTCCTTTCGTTCTAATTCATTTTTCGGACATTGTAAATTACTGAACTTGTCCCCTTTCTGAATTGGAACCTTTCCTGCAGAGCATTTATCCATTCTGAATCTTTCTAAGATTTTGTTGATATACCCTTTCTGAGACAATCCTAACAATCCTTGTGATCTATTTCGGAATATTTCTATTCCTATCACATAGGATGCCTCGCCCATATCTTTCATATCAAAATTCTTAGAAAGAAACATTTTTACATCATGTAAAATTCCCATGTCATTTGCAGCAAGTAAAATATCATCAACGTATAAGACTAAAATCGCATACTTACTTCCACTAACCTTCATGTAGATACATCGATCAACGATATTTTCTACGAAACCATAAGATGTAATGGTATTATTAAATTTAAGATACCATGAACTTGTCCCCTTTCTGAATTGGAACCTTTCCTGCAGAGCATTTATCCATTCTGAATCTTTCTAAGATTTTGTTGATATACCCTTTCTGAGACAATCCTAACAATCCTTGTGATCTATTTCGGAATATTTCTATTCCTATCACATAGGATGCCTCGCCCAATATAAATCCTTTAGACTTTTCTGGATAACCAATGAAAAATCCACTGATTGTCCTAGGATCAAGCTTCTTTTCATGTGGATTGTATATTCTTATTTCTGCTTGGCAACCCCAAACATGCAGGTGCCTTAAACTCGGTTTCCTTCCTGTCCACAATTCATAAGGTGTTTTAGGGATTGCTTTGCTAGGAACACGATTAAGCAGATAAGTTGATGTTTTTAATGCATACATCCACAATGAGAGAGGTAAAGAGCTATTACTTATCATGCTCCTAACCATATTCATTAATGTACGATTCCGCCTTTCTGCTACACCATTTTGTTGCGGTGTACCGGGCATTGTGTATTGTGCACAAATACCCTTACTTTCGAGGAATTTCGCAAATGGACCTGGACACTGTCCAGTCTCATTATATTTTCCATAATACTCTCCACCTCTATCAGATCTCACAACTTTAACCTTTTTCTCTAACTGCCTCTCAACCTCATTGATGAACACTTCAAGTATGTTCACAGATTGAGATTTATCATGCAGAAGATAAGTATAACCATAACGTGAGTAATCATCGATAAAAGTAATAAAGTACCTTTCTCCACCCCACGTGGAAATATCAAAAGGACCACAAATATCAGTGTGAATTAATTCTAAAAGCTGAGTGCTTCTTGTGGCCGCTTTCTTTACAGTATGTTTTGTCTGCTTTCCTTTGATGCAGTCTATACATACTCCTAAGTCACTAAAATCCAAAGATGGTAAAATTTCATTCTTCACCAATCTTATTAACCTTTCTTTGGATATATGACCTAATCTTTGATGCCACAATAAAGCCGAACTTTCATTGTTAGGTGCACTACGTTTAACGCCCATAATATTTTCAACATTAAACAAGGATTCTGAAAACTTTCTATCAAGATTAAAGCGATAAAGACCATCCATTAAAATACCAGAACCGAAAATGTGTTCATGTTTATGTAATTGAAAAATACCAGAACCGAACTTAACAGAAAAACCCATCAAGTCTAATTTTCCAATAGAAACAAGATTTCTTGCACATTCAGGAACATAAAGACATCCTTCAAGAGCTATGTGAAAGCCGGTGTCTAAGACCAATATATAAGTCCCAATGCCTTCTATCCGTGCTTTCATCTTATTCCCCATGACCACATGCCGTTCAGGTCCTTTTATGGTTTGGATCATACTGAATCCCTGTTTAATATGAGAAACGTGAGTAGTAGCACCTGAATCTAACCACCAAGTATTATTAGGAACTTCAATAACATTCGATTCAAAGCAAACTAAAATATTATGTTTACCTTTACTTTCGAACCATTCCTTCCTTTTCTGACAATCTTTCTTAATGTGTCCAGTCTTTTTACAGAAAAAACACTTGACTTCTTTCCGGACTCGGCTCACATTATCTTTTGTTGGAGCCTTATCCTTCCTTTTGTCATTCTTTCCTGGTTTTCTTTTATTGCTGCCGGCATTGGTTTGAACTGTAAGATGGACAGAATGTTCTTTCACCTTCTTTAATCTCCCTTCCTCCTGTATGAGCATGGCCTTCAACTCCTGAAAGTTCCATTTTTCCTTGATGGTGTTATAATTCACCTGAAACTGGCCAAACTCAACAGGGAGAGAGTTAATGATGAACTGGACCAGAAATGTATCATTAACATCCATTCCCATAGCTTTCAACTTTGCCGCCATATTAGACATGTTAGTCACATGATCATGGATAGGCTGC
>NW_010965372.1:8824702-8835716 GCF_000463585.1 Tarenaya hassleriana | reverse complement strand
TTTTCATTCAACAATGCATAATCCATATCATTGAAACCCAAATAAAATTGGATCTGTTCAGACCAGTCTGCATAGTTAAGCCCGTTGAACTTAACAATTCCATTGCCAGAAGCCATAAGGTTAAGTGAAGCTGAAATTTTATAAATATTTATCCATTAGTATTTCAAAAGTAACAATAATATGTACCAAAATTTACCTTTGGGCAATATTTCAATACATACATACAATCATTGATGCAAAATATGCTTTAATGGACATCATAATATTACCAGTTAAATAAGAATGCAATCTTTGGATATACATACTTATTAACCAAAATTATGTCCCTATAATATTATTAATCATATGCATTGATCCATCTTTGGATGATCTAATAGCAATATGATAAATAATTATAATTGTTCAATTATTTATTTTATGTCATACATTAGCATCCTTTTATTATGAACAATTAAAACATGCGTATTTGGTTTGAATATTTATTTTAATTTAAACTAAGTCACTTTGGTGACTAACAAGTTTAAAATATAAAACAAATAAAAATATTTTTAACCTCCATATAACATGTATCCACATAGTTAATTTCATAAAGTATATAAACTATTATCCATACAAATTTCTATATGGTATATTAATGCATAATATATATACTTATATGAAGATACAATAATAATAATAATAATACATATTGATATGTATTATAAAACATAGAAGTTATCAATATTAATATTTCACTATAAATTTATTAATTTATTTGAAACCATCTTTATTGTTCAATTTTAGAACTCGCATTTGATATAATTAAAATGATCTTTAATATAGTTAATATTTGCATGATATTTTATAACTTTATGTTAACTTTTCATGCAAGTATGTCTTTGTACTCATATATTCAAGATATATGTATATATATCTATATATTGCTATTATTATATAACAAACACGAATATTCATATATACTAATTCATATATATATATATATCCACTTTAATTGATATTACTATAATCTTTGATGATACATAAAAAAAATGTATCAATATATTACACATATTAAAATTTCGAATCTATAATCGATGAATTATGATAAAACAAAACACATGCTCTGATACCAAATGTAAAAACTTTATATTGATGGTTTTCGATAACTTTATGAAAACTCACCAAAAACTGGATACGGTTTTTGCATAATTCATACAATTCGAAATTAATATACATATCGGATAAGAATTATACCTGAATCCATTTTGCAGCGGAATGACTTTGAAGAATAATTCGGTAAATCGATTTTTCTCTCTTTTCACCCTTACTTTGATAATTTTTCTGACGGATGAAAAATATGAATCAAGATCCTCTATTTATAGGGGAAAGAGATGGATTACCATGAATACCAATGGACATTCAAACTTAATTAGCTCATATCCATCAATGAGCTCAAAATAATATGAAGTCCAAAACCCAAAATTCCATGGGTCAATTTTATATTTCCAACAGGAGAAGCTTACCGTAGGCACGTGGAGGAGGTTCATGTACTGTCCGCCTTCTCCATGGACAAAGACTTGTCGAAGGGTTTCAAAGTTTCGGTCCAAATGAACGTTGTGAAACTTTTGTGTCGGAGCTAATTACCGCGGCAAGGACCAAATGCCTCGCACCACCACTATCGAGGCGCCCACATTGAAATCGACCACGTGTACTAGCCTTTCGTCGACTGTCGCTTCGAGGATGGTGAGATTTGCAGCCATGAAACCGAGCTTGAAACAAGGAGACAACTCGTAGAGCAACTGGGTTGAGCACAAATGCTCGTTTTCGTACAGTTCCGACATCGGAGAAAGGTTCTGTGTAATCTCGTTTAAGCAAGTCTATGTCAAAGGCAAGAGAGGAAAGGAAACAAAGAATGGAGGGAGTATAGCAGCTAAGGAACCAAGTGGCAGTCAAGTAAATAAGGAGGATGATTTTTATTAATTACTTATGTTGGGATCTGTTTTTATAATACAGAAAGTACAAGGGTCTAAATATAAATATTACAAAATGTAGGGTTAGATGATTTCCCGATCAATAACCTATCTTATATAAGGGAATATCTATAAAATGAGAAATGCATGTTTTGGAGTGTAAAATTATGAGCAGGAGGTTAGCGATTCTTCAAACCAATCGCTGGGTCACCGTTCCCCTAGAATGAGATTTGCTTGTATGGGTTGTTGATTGCTGAGTTGGCTTGGATTGTTGCTGGTTTGCAGGTTGAATCTCTGGGCTCTAACGTCTCAAAGCCCATGAGTAGAACTCACCCAAAAGCTAGTTTGTTGGGGGAGGGTGCCCGTGGTATTATATTGATTCAATTGTTCCCACAAATTTCCGATGTGGGACTCTAATAATACCGCCCCCTTTAGACAGTGACGACCACGACGCTGGCGGCTTCTCGGTCGCTGGCGGCTACACAGCCTTTGTGCTCCTCTCCCGACCGTTCCTCTCCCGCCGCGTCGTCTGCGTGTCCGAGGATCGGTTGGCTCTGATACCAATTTGATAGAATCCACCCATTAATAATGGGCCCAACAAAGTCTCAAAGTCCATGAGTAGAACTCGTAATGGTGTAATCCCTAGGGGTGTAAAATGGGCGGGTCGGGGCGGGTTCGGGCCGGGTTTAATTCGGGCTTCAATTTTTTCGGGCCGAGCCGGCTCGTCCATTTATTTTTCGGGCTTATGATTGATGGCCCGGAGCCCGGCCTTACAGGGCTTCGGGCGGGCTCGGACCGAACTTCGGGTTTTTTATTAAATAATTTTTAATGATAATGATAATAATAATAATAATAATAATAATAATAATAATGTGAAACATTCAATGAAAATATTCTTAAAACCAATAACAACAAAATGTCATCCAAAGAAAGTATTTTTAAAATCAATAACATTAAACGATGATGATCAATTCTCCGGTATCACATCCGGCAAGACGACCGTAGGTGGCAGTGAAGTAGATAGAGTGCCATCAATACCACTTCCGGAATCTGCACAACACGTCAATTAAAAAAATAAATATAAATCAATCCCTTAGATAGAAAAACTAAAACAAAATAGAGTAAAAAATATAGATTCTTCAAAACCAAATAACCAAGAACGAGTGCATAGTAGAACTTGGACATTTGTAGGTAAAAGACGACTTCGGTATTTATTTAAAACACGAGAACCAGTGCTAAAGGACGACTCTGAAGCAACGGTAGTGATAGGAATATTGAGAATGTCAGATGCCATAAAAGCCAACACAATACCATATTGTGCTTCATTGACCTTCCAAAACTCCAAGATATCCATATCTTTATAACGATGCAGATCTATAGTAGGATCTCTTATATATTTATCCAAACCCGTCTTTAATCCATCGTCCAAAGAAGCTTTGTTTTTCCATCCACTTAACTCCTAAATCATATAAAAAAAATTAAAAAATGCTACAATTGAAAAAATCTAATAACAAAATAAAAACCATAAATTTAAAAAGAGAAAGAGAACTTACATCAAATTGAGTAGAACCTTGTTTATTCTCCTTTGAACTATCATCTTGTGAAATAGGTGAATTCTTAGATTTCAATACCCCAAATCTTTTCTTGTATTCTTCAAAGATCGAATACATCTTACTTTTCACTTTATCCACCTTCGATTGGCTATTTTCCTCGTCAAGTTGATCATAAAAGAATTTCAACGCTTCCAACTTCATCCGCGGATCAAGAACATTTCCTATAGCAAGAATGATACTATACTCTTCCCAATATTTATCGAACTTCACCTTCATTCTTTCAGCCATGCTTCTAAGAAGCTCGTCTTTACCCGCGACATACTCTTTCAAAAGCATTTCAATCTTCCACACTTTCATGAAATACAAGTTAGAAGTCGGATACTTTGAACCAGATATCATCGTTGTAATATCATCAAACGGCTTCAAGAAGTCACGTATTTTTTCTCCCCTGATCCACTCTTCATTTGTTGGTCATAACTTATAATTTCTATCAATCAACGCAAGGCTACCAAAAGTATATCGGTGATTGAGAGCACTTACAAGCATCATATGAGTAGAATTCCAACGTGTAGCCACATCCATGCATAAAGAAGCTTTAACATTCCCACCAACTTGTTCCACACATTCATCAAATGCTTTCATCCTTGTCTCTGATGCTCTAACATATTTCACACTTTCTCTAATCTTTTCTAGAGCATCACCAATCACCTTCAAACCTTCTTGCACTATAATATTCAAGACATGTGCACTACACCTAATATGAAAGAATTCACCTTTGCACAATAAACTGTTTTGCAAAGAAAGTTGATGTTTCAAGATGTCTTGCATATTATCGTTGGTACATTATCCAACGTGAGAGAAAAGATCTTTTTCTCTATTCCCCAATCTTTCAAACAACCAAAAATCTTCTTAGATATTTCCATTCTTGTGTGCGGAGGGGCCAATGTACAAAATGATAGTATCTTGCTCATCAATGTAATGTGCAATCACACAAATATACCCATCATGTGTGATAGACGTCCAAAGAACATACGTTAAGCATATCCTACTACGAACATTAGCCAATTGAAGCTTCAACTTGACTTTCTCATCCTCATAAAGCTTCATAATATCGCTAGAAGCAGTGTTTCTGCATATCATTTTGATATCTGAATTTGCATACCATATCAATTCTTTGAACACTTCATACTCAACAAAAGTAAACGGTAACTCATGGCATATGATCAACTTAGCAAGCTTTTCCCTCCAAACTTTCTGATCTATCTTCTTTGTCCTTAACTTTCCCTCGTAGTCAATCAACATATTAGTCACATTTCCAAACTTGGGCTTTTTCATGCACTGCTTAAGATGTCGTAGTAATGTGATGTCCCGAGAGATGAAGAAGCCGCATAATTATTACCACAATAGTTGCAAGTGGCATTTTCACTATTAACTCGAGTCATATGATTCCAAACAGTAGAAGTTTTTTCCCGTTTTCTACCACTTACATGAGTTTCGGTTTCTCCAGATTGAGATAATCCGATATCGATGTCACACTCCAATTCTTGATGTTCATACTCAATTGCGTCAGCATCCATTGCAATTAAAAACTTTAAACGGGAAGCCTTGTTGGCTAGAGCCCCGCACACTGATAAAAAAAATCATCACATATGAATAACATATATTTCAACGAACAAGATACATAAATTTACAAAAACAAATAACAAACATAATATAAAAAGATATTCTATGATGTTATTAATTTTAGAAAATCCAAGAGAAACTGAATAATCCAAAAGTAAAAGCTCTTAAAAATACCACCTAGGTTTTTATTTTTTCTTGTGGAGGAAAAATCAAAATTATGAACATGGAGCTACTACGTTCAGGAAAGGACACTGTCTCTTTCTGTTGCTCCCTCGTGTCATGTCAAAGTTTCACTTCATTTCAATCTCCTCCCACCTTGACCCAATGGCCTCTCTCTCTCTCTCTCCCTCCCTCTCTCTCTCTCCCCAGTTGTGAATTCATCCTATTATACACTGCGTAACCCTTAGTTCCCATTTTTGCTCATCTATCTCTCTCTCTCTCTCTATCTCTCTCTCTCTCTTTCTCTCTCTCCAGATCCGTTGAAGGATCTTAGCCTTTTTTGGAATATTACTTCACCATACTCAAGTAGCAGAACTAGAAGCTAAGTCTCTCTCCTGTCTTTCGCTCTCTATTTGATGATGTTTAAAGCATAATTAATCAAAGCCAAGATCGAACCAAGTAAGCTATTCATCAAATACCCATCACGGAAAAACTCAAGATCTAGCCCTAATTCACTCGCATAAACAAACAATCCTAAAAAGATCCCTAATACAAATCTTTTAATTTTAACATAAACAGTACCTGATTGAAAGTGCAATAACACGGTGGTGATGACGACGATGAAACTAAACACCACCAAACAAAAAAATCTTTTTTATTCCTGAGGATGAGAAGTGTTAACGGAAGAAGAAGAACAAATGGAGAGAAAGGTTAGGAATTAGGGTAAAAGAAATTTAGGGTTAAAAAAATTAGGTAAAGCTTTGGGTAGAAAAAAATGGTTTGAAAAAAACAAAGAAAAAGTTACGGGCCTCAAGCCCAGCCCGAAGCCCGACTGACTCGGCCCAATAGGTCCGAGACCCATTTAGCCCGAGGCCCGAAATCCCGAGGTTTAATGGGTCTATATATTTTAGGCCTATGTCCTTATTATTTTCGGGGGGTTCGGGCCGGGTTTTGGACTTCAGGCGTTATTGACACCCCTAGTAATCCCGTTTAAGCAAGTCTATGTCAGAGGCAAGAAAGGAAAGGAAACAAGGAATGGAGGGAGTATCAGCTAAGGAACCAAGTGGCAGTCAGGTAAATAAGGAGTATGACTTTTATTAATTACTTATGTTGGGATCTGTTTTTATAATACAGAAAGTACAAGGGTCTAAATATAAATATTACAAAATGTAGGGTTGGATGATTTTCCGATCAACAGCCTATCTTATATAAGGAAATATCTATGAAATGAGAAAGACATGTTTTGGAGTGTGAAATTCTGAGTAGGAGGTTAGCGATTCCTCAAACCAATCGTTGGGTCACCGTTCTCCTAGAATGGGATTTGCATTCTTTCGACAGTGTGGACTTCAGTTTCGATGGATTTTATAGAGGGACTATCGATCTCGGAGCAAAGGGATACCATCTTCGTAGTGATCGACCGCCTTACGAAGTATGCCCACTTTCTCACCTTGAAGCACCCTTTTTTGGCTATGGATGTGGCTGAAGTGTTTTTCCGCGAGGTAATTCGCCTTCACGGACTGCCTAAGATTTTATATCAGATCGGGACAAGGTTTTTCAAAATCAGTTTTGGCGAGCGCTATTCAACCTCTACGGCACCAAGCTGTTCATGAGTACCGCCTATCATCCTCAAATGGACGGCGAGACGGAGGTCGTCAACCGCTGTCTCGAGGCGTACTTGCGGTGTTTTGCGGGTGAAAAGCCACAGTCCTGGACTCGTTGGATTTGTTGGGCCGAATATTGGTATAACACGTCATTCCACACTGATCAGAACGACGCCGTTCCGAGCTCTTTATGGCAGAGATCCGCCTCATCTACGTCGTGGACAACATTCTGGGCAGCCCATCGATAGTCTGGACCAGTTGATAGAAGAACGTGATGACATCATAGCCGAATTGCAAGCTAATTTAAGTCGCGCACAGGCTCTCATGCGCTCGGCTGCTGATTGGAAGAGGTGCGTAATCAAATTTCAGGTTGGAGACTTGGTCTTTTTGAAACTCCGACTTTATCGAATGAAATCATTAGCACGAAAAAGGTTCGAGAAATTGGGACTGCGCTACTTTGGTCCTTACCGAGTGATGAGCCGAATCGAAAAGGTCGGCTATAAGCTGGAACTTCCTGCAACAACCACCATACACCCGGTTTTTCATGTGTCCCAACTTCGGCCAGCCGTCGGGGTCGATGTTAATGTGGAAACACAGCCATTACCGACAGGATTTATGGTTGATTTGGAGTGGCGGGGGGGGCCAGAACTTACGGGGAGCTCACCGCAATGAACGCAGCGGGATTGTCGAGGTACTCATCCAATGGGAGAATCTTCCCCCTAGTGACGCAAGTTGGGAGGCATATGAGACCATCGACAAGCAATTTCCTGATTTTCACCTTGATGACAAGGTGAAAGTGTGGGAGGGGGGTAATGGTGTAATCTCGTTTAAGCAAGTCTATGTCAGAGGCAAGAGAGGAAAGGAAACAAGGAATGGAGGGAGTAACAGCTGAGGAACCAAGTGGCAGTCAATTAAATAAGGAGGATGACTTTTATTAATTACTTATGTTGGGATCTGTTTTTATAATACAGAAAGTACAAGGGTCTAAATATAAATATTACAAAACGTAGGGTTGGATGATTTCTCGATCAACAACCTATCTTATATAAGAGAATATCTATGAAATGAGAAAGGTATGTTTTGGAGTGTGAAATTCTGAGGCAGGAGGTTAGCGATTCCTCAAATCAATCGCTGGGTCACCGTTCCCCTATAATGGGATTTGCTTGTATGGGTTATTGATTGCTGAGTTGGCTTGGATTGTTGCTGGTTTGCAGGTTGAATCTCTGAGATCTAACAGGTTTTCAACCGGGTTAAGCCACGATCTAAGCGCCGACAACATGTACTCCATGAGCTTCTGCCTGAAATTCCCCTTCGGAATGGGCGTATGAGACACACGTGCGAGGATCTCCGCCGCCATGTCTGTTTTCCCTTCGGATATCGCCGTGGCAATCTCCATTATTGTCTATCTCGAGTAGAGCGGCATCAGAGTAGACGAAGAAGACAAGCTTTGGAGAAGACGAAACCGAATTCAAATTCGTGTTCGGGTTGGAGTTCGGAGTCAGGCTCGGGCTCATCACCGAGCTCACCAGGCTCTGTATTGTCTCCGACCACTCGCTGTTTGCATTGGTAATAATGGAGACGACATAATCATCTTGTCCATCGCCGTCATCATCCAAAAGTCGTTTCTCGAGCACCTTCAGTCTGCTCATCGTCTTCTCCGAGTCTTGACCCAGCCGAGCTCGTTCTGAATCGGTTCAACATACGGATGATGCGAGTCTTTTGACAATTTGGTCAAACTGTTCAAAGATTTATTAGATAAGGAATAAATCAATTGAAGGTTTTATTCGTAGCAATGTTGCAATTGTAAGTATTTATAGAGAGCTTTACAAATCGAAGATTTTATTGTATATATTTAAGTAAGTTAAGGTTTTTGGGTTATTTATTTCTCTAAAAAAATTGGGATGGTTATTTGTGGATAGAGAGAGGAAATGTGAGAGAGATTAGGAAAAGATAGACGAATTAATTTTAGGATAAACAATGATGCAAAGTGTTTAAAACAAATACATTTTACAAGGACCTTTTTTGTACATCGATATTCTATAACTCTATCTTTTATGTGAGATAACTTTTTTTTTACCGAAAGGGATATGAACTCAAAGAAAAGGAAATGAAATTTCTTTTCCAAATATTGATTTTATAAATTTAGCAGACAAAATAATAAAAGCATTACCATATAAAGCTAAACATAGATTCCAACCAACAAAGAAGATTCCAACATCCAAAGTCCCAAAACATTGACACTTGATAAATTTTCTGTTTTTTTTTTCTCCAAAAAAAAAAGAAGTATTCAATGTCTTCAAAGCTGGCTGACAGATAATCTGGTTTTTTTATTTTGTAATTTAAGAAATTTATTACAAATTCAGTGGAAATAATTATCAAAGTAAATCCCAATCATAATATCAAATGTTTCAACATTTAGGCACATCTATGCTGAAATTGACTAGACACTGAGCATCACAGCAGATCCATATATGAAATGGTGTGAGTTTTTGTTTTTTTATTATAAAATAGTCTGAATAGTAGTATATATACATACTGTTTTGTGGTGTATGTAAGCATATTGTTAAAGATTGTCTTCAACTATTTCGTTAACAGGATAAAACATAATTATATCATAATTGAATCCGATTTATAAATTAATTGAATGTAATTTTTAAAATTAAATTATGATAAATTCGAATGGAATACAAAAACAATTCAAATCTTGAATGAAAATAAATGTTTTTTTTAGAAATTAACATTTTTCTCAACAAAATTTATTTAGACCAAACTATAAAATTCTATAAAAAAAAATTAAATAAATATAATTTTTTAAAAAGTAAAAAAATCCGGACCTAAAAATAACCAAAAAAAAAAAGAAAATACCAACGTTGCTTAAACGTCCATTCAATCCTTTAGTGGATGTAGATAGTTCGTAGAAAACAAAAGAAACGATAAATTTGTCCATTTAATTTAATTGTGAATCTACATTTACGTTTAACAAAAAAAAAAATTAATTGTGAATCAGTAACAAAAAAAATAAACAAATACTGGAAAAAAAAATCTAAAAAAGGACCAACATCCTCTTGAAGTTGTAAACTGTCCCATTCCCCCAAACCCCACGCTCTCTCTCTCTCGTTCCTTTCCTTTGGATTTCCTTTTGTCCCACACCACTCTAATAAAATATAATTAATTAATTGCATATATATATATATACACACACCCCTAATAGACATTAGTAATATAAAAAGAAGAATCAACAGGAGATAATTATAGTGAAGATTTCCTTTGATTGTTTTCATTATAGAATCCATTACTAGAATACATTAGAAGTTCTTTTTTGGCACGATAACATTCTACTACATTCTAGTTAAAAAAAATTGTTTAAAATAATTCATTTCAAATCTTATTAGCTATTACAAGTCATATAAAATCATGATATTTTTTTTTGGAATACGACGTTAAAAATGTAGAATGATGGATAAATGAATAAAGATAGAGAAAAATAGACGTGAGATAGAAATTTAAGAAAATAGACACGACGGGTGGAGGTGATAATTGTTGAAAAATAAAATAAAATAAATATAAAAAGTAATATAATTATATCTTTTTTTCTTTTTTTTTTATTTTAGTGAAAATAACTCATATATTTATAAAAAATTAATAAAAAAAATATAGATATAAAAAAAACAAATATAATACATAGTATTTAACATAATATTGTGTTTATTATTATTTTCAATAATATCTCAAAATATATATTTTTCTCTAACCATATATTCATTTTTCTATTTCAATTATTCAATATATTCGTCAAGATTGATTTTAAAAGAATACAAAAATCAATTTTGAAAAGATAATACGATATATATAAAACCCATAGATATTTTTATTGTATTTAAAAAAAATTCATAAACACCAAATCTAGTTCTTTAGAGAGTATTATCTATTTTCAAATCAAAATTCTACTTTTAACTATTTTTATTATAGTATATCGTTTGATCTTAAAATTTTTAGGTTTGACCTTTTTTTGACACAACACCTTATTTGTTTTGGATTTTACTACTTTTTAAATGATTTGGATATATAAACATCCAAAACTCAAAAAAGAAGAAATTGAAAAAAAAAATAAAGACCAGATCGAACCGCT
>NW_010965372.1:8818767-8824602 GCF_000463585.1 Tarenaya hassleriana | reverse complement strand
AACCGCTCTGATATCATGTAGAAAAATAAAATACAGAAATAAAATAAGATAAATATAAAAAGGAAAGGAATTACTTTTATTGACACAACTCTTTTTATTCTTATATTACAATAAAAATGACTCATATATTTGTACAAAAATTAACAAATAAAGTAAAAAAGAAAATATAAATATAACAAAAATAAATATAATATAGAATATTTAATATAATATTGTGTTGATTATTATTTTCAAAAAAATTCAAAATCTATATTTTTCTCTAATTCTATATTCATTTTTCTATTTCAACAATAGTCTCCACCGCAATATTTTGGTATCATTGGTTTGGTTAATGTTAGGTAGAGATTGGAGATAGATGATAGAAAATAAAAATATTTGGAGAAAATTAAGAATATAAAAAAAGATATATATAAATATACTCAAAGATAATATATATTAATAGTGGAGTGAGCAGATTATATATATATATATATTAAAAAAAATTCTTTTTATCCCGATAGAACTTCTGATTTCTATACGTATAAAAAAGAATATTTTATTTTATTAATTCTGTTTGGAGAAAAGGAGATAAAATATTAAAAGTATTTTTGTTTGTATAACTGGATATTTTAGACCAAGATTTAGATTTCTCCCGAACATTAAAAGCATCTTTATTTTTTAAAATTATTTTGCTACAATATATGAAATCAGATATATTTTCTGATTTATATTTTATTTATAGTCTATTTGAATTATATAAAGACATTCAATTTATTGTTTAGGTTTTCGTAAAGGCAATTTCTGAAAATTTAAAATTAGTTTTAAAAAAAACAAAAGAATTAACCGACAAACTCGTACTCTCATGAACTTTCTCAGTTTTTTTTGTCAAACTTCACCTCTTCTTCTTAGGTTACTGTCAGTCCATTGCCCAATCACATAATTTCTATAAATCATATATATTTACTTTTTTTATTCATTTTATTATCCTTTATAATATCAATGGCTCCAATTAGTATTTCTTCCACCTATAAAATACTATAATAATTGTAATCACGGGCAACGGACACTAAAATTTAACTAGGTTTGGTTGTTTCTATATTTTTTAATCATAATATTCTTGAATCTTTATTCTTTTGTACGATTATATATATATATATATATATATATATAAATTTTAAACAATTAATATTTCATCAATTCAAAAATAATCTTTATATTTTTCAACATATTGTTCGTGTGAACACTAAGTGAATTTCATAGAGTATCGGTTGAATTTTAGAAGGAAATAGACAAGTCTTCTTACGTTCAACTCTCTCCTTCAAATCTCAATCTTCTCGTAATCACAATTTAATATCATCAAAATTTTTGAATTCGAAACTCAAATTTGAGAGAAAACATATACTCTAAATCATTTGGCTAATTCTTGATCCCAAAATTAATTTAGATTTTGGTATAAAAAAAATATCATCAAAATTCCTGATTCGAATAAATTTCCAGTATCAAACACCTTATTTTCCAACTATATAAAAAGTTTCGAACTTTACAAAGATCAAAACTTTATATCGTCTAGATATTAACTTTATTTTTTTATATAATAATACATAATCAATCTTAGTTGATAACTATAGGCCTGGCTATTACTAATGGACACATTTTTTTAATATAATAACGAATTTTAATCTACATACATTATTAATTTGAATATTATATAACCTATTGTTGCAGAATTTTTATATATAGTTTTTTTGATAATATGAAATCATACCTTGTTTCCCCTTATGAGGAAACCCCCATCATTCTTCTCAAACTGTCTTTTTCACCCTTTGAAATTCGAGCCCTTTTTTTTACTAATAATATTTTTTTTTTTGCAGTTTCACAAATTAATATTTTTTTTGCAAAAACCTTTATTAAAATTTTAAAAGACAATTCGTTTTTTTTATAGTGTCACTGTCAGTATAAAAACCTCTCTCTTCACTCCCCATCCCACTCTTCTCCTACTTGAAAGAGTTGATTTATTTTCTTCTCTGGAATCTTCATGGATTTTCCTTCTGCAAACTCAGCGAATGGATTCTACTCGTTCATGGCGAGAGGACTAGAGGATCTCGAGAGGGTGTATACGTCGAACAGCTTCATGTCCGTACAGTTCCTGCAGAGCTCGCTGTCTCTCCTGCGATCGTTCCACGCGCAGCTCACGCGCCTCGCCCTCAAGCTCCACCTTCCCGCCGGCGGGAAATGGCTCGACGAGTACATGGACGAGAGCTCCAGGCTCTGGGACGCCTGCCACGTCATCAAGTCCGGCGTCTCCGCCGTCGAGGGCTTCTCCACCGCCGCACTCGGCCTCCTCGACCGCCGACAGGTCCGCACGCTTTCCAAACAACAGCAGAAACCCAGTGGAGATCAAATGACCAGCGAATCCTCCATTGTCATCTTTTATGCTGCCCAGAAAGAGAAAATTTTCTTGATCTCTAAAGCAAATATACCCTTTTGGCTGTTCTAATTTTCTAACCATAAAAGCATGAAACTTTCGGTATAAAATCGCAGAGACGACACCGAATTTCTGTTGAATTGCTTCAGAGAAGCAATACCCAGTTTTTTTTGTTAATTTTTATTGATTGACAAAGAAAATGATTTTTTTTTTTTGTCTCTGGTGATTTATACAGGAGATGTTGAGAGCGATATCAGGGTGTAAGAGAGAGGCGATGGGTCTTGAAGAAGAAAACAGATCATTGCTAGAGAACCATCTCCAAACGCTGCCGTTTTGGCCCGACGAAGCTACTACGGTTATGGACTCTTCCAAGCTTCAGAACGGCTTCAATGGATTCCGCGGTGTCCTACACGCGCTGCGGGGCGTGAGCTCGCTCCTCCTCACCATCCTCGTATATGGCGTCGTCTACAGCTGTTCATCGGATCCCGCGGCGGTTCAGACCCGGTTTCCGGCGGTCGGGTCGGGACTCACGGCGGCGATGGATCGGCTGCAGCAGAGGATGACGGCGGAGATGGGGAGGGGCGAGGCGAGTGCGGGGATACTGATGTACGAGTACAGGAGGAGCCAGGCGGCGGTGGAGGAGCTGAGGGCGGAAGCGGAGGCGGAGCGGCGGAGCTCCGGCGGAGAAGCGGCGGCGGAGAAGTGGTGGAGGGAGAGAGTGGAGGGAGTGAAAGGTTGGTTGAGGGTGGTGAGCTCTGGAGCTGAGAATCTGATTGGACAGATTGATGATTTCTTTGATGAGATCGTCGAAGGAAGAGAGAAGCTTCTAGATTTTTGTAGCCAGAGGTGAGAATCTGATTGGACAGATTTTTGTAGAGAGAATCACATAATCATATGATCGAATTAACAAATTATTGAATTTGATTTTCATAATGTTTTGCTTAATTAATTTTAGGCTTTCTCATCTGGAATTTTGGTGTGAGCAACATATGTATGACAAGATTCTCTCTTGTTATTTCTTTTTGTTTGGTGAAAGAAAATGAAATTCCCATTGGTCCAATTTTATCTTTCATCAATGAACGTGAAAGGAATAGTAAAAAATGGTTATAAAAAATTCTATAGCACAAAATAACTCAAATGCATATTATTTAATCTAAATTTTTTTTAAAAAAATACCATAGTAAGTTTTTTTTTTGTATCGCGCTGTTTTATCTTGCCGTGAAAGAGATTTAATTTTTTTATGATTTTGCGTTTAAAAAAAGCTACTTTTTCTTTGAGCTTTTTAAGATTTGATGTCCGATCAATGCGAGGATGAAATTCTCTAATTAGGTGGGTGGAGACCGCAACCTCTAACCAACGTATAGGAATCATCAACCTTGGCACAAATCTAAAAGACTGTCGCGACCTAGACCTAACGCCGTAATTAACAACTTTGGTATAAAGAATGCGCCACAAACGGTTATGGCTGTCTGTTTGATAAGCCGGATTGAACGCCACGAACAGAATCACTCCATTCGATAAGTTCAAAGATTCCAAAAAGAACCATGAGTATAAAAGCTCAAACTCACTAAAAAGTGATATTCAAATAAAACTCATATATTTTTTATAATATGATTTCTTTGCCTATTTATAGGCTACAAAAAGATAAAAAGAAATAAAGAAACTACAAAAATTTATGTGGTAAAAAACAAATCCCAAAACAATAAATGCAAAGCTTGAAAGACTATTTGACCATGACTTTGACCAACTAATCAGATTCTTCTCTTTAAATCTTGACTTGTGTTTGCTCCAATCTTGTTATGGGCTATTGGTTTTGTTGAGAAATTGGCCCAACAAGAATTATGTCATTCTTGGACCGAATTCATCATATTTAGAACTAGAAGGGACGTGATCTTCAAACGATTGATTGAGGGACCAAACGTTCACCAAAAATTAGTACGTGAAGCTCTGGATGTCTAGTTTATGTTACTTCAAACGGAACTGTGATCGGAGTCTCCAATCAAAAGTTATTTAAGAAACAAGGCATCTTGTTCAATCTGTATTCCCAGGACTAAACCGTGGATTGCGTCCTCTCTCCAGGATTGAAGATTTCTTCGTTGGATCTCAACTTCTTTAGAATAAACACTCGGTATGTTAGGGTTCATTTCCAATTGGAATCACGTCGTTTGAACATTGGAACGTAAAGTTATGACCGAAATGCTCTGTTGCATGCAATCTCTCCAAAACCGAAAATGATTGGAAATACATAATATGATCAGGATTGATTTTTTTGTGTTTCTTGGTACACCCAACTAGAAACTTATCAAGAAGGTAACCTACTCTAAAATTTCTAAAAATGTCACATCTATTTGTTTTTAGACTATTTTAAATATTTGTCTATTCAATCATTTTTACATATTATTTCAGTTCTTTTTATAGTCCATAAGATTAGAGACGTTATTAACAAGCAAGTCCAATTCAAAACTTTAAAAAAATAAATCCTAAAAAAAAGATTTTAACCCAGAAATCATGGAACAAGTTTACACGTCATCGGCATCACCATTTCAGCAGTAACGGCGCTAAGTTGTTCTTTCATTCTTTGCTCAACGGCTGCCTGGGAGGTATCAGTTTTCCACTGGACATCATCATCATCATCACTCGTCACTTGTTTGATTTCATCAGCTCGGTTTCGAGGGCGGGGAGCGATATTCATCAGAAGCATGGGTTTGGGCCTTTTAAGTGGGATTACTTCAGTCCATTCATGCAAACCAAAACATAAAAACTCATCAGAAATACGACAAACGAGAGATGGTAAACGGCAAGGGTTTCTAAAGAGAAACCAAAAAGTGTAAATGCTGAAGAACAATTTAACCTGTAATCTTCTACATCAAAGCCATCAATCTGAACGTTGTCGCCCTATTCCTGTCACCAATGTACGAATATGAAATAACGTTGCTAAGTTGAGGAAACTTGCTACGAATCCATGATACTATGCAGCTTATTCACGAAGAAATCGACAAGGTTAAGACCCAAAATACCTCCTGCAAAAGTTTACGTCTTTCGTGCAATGAACAATTAAACACAAGAATCGAGAGCAATAGGAGAAACCTAGTTACCGATAATCGATAGAAGCAGGGCTTTCAGAGCAGAATCTTCTACTATCAGAAGAAATCCGGCGGTTCAATGGAGTCCAGAAGAAATCGAGGAGGTTCCCTAAAGATAATGAGCAGAGGAAGAAGAAGAGAAAGCCTGAGAAGCCTTGGGAATAGCCGGAGAAGCAGAAGCTTCGAAGTGGCGGCCATGGCGGAAGAACGCGAATCTCCCCTTCTTCTGCAAGCTTCGAAAGCCGCGTTTGCGTTATGACTCAATCGACGTCATTTTTATGCAGAGCTAAAAAAAGCGAGGACCCAAAGGACACTTTTTCCTTGTCTTTGTTCGTGATCTCTCTTTCC
>NW_010965372.1:8811876-8818416 GCF_000463585.1 Tarenaya hassleriana | reverse complement strand
GTTCAGCAGATGCGTATAATGTATTTTGGCCGAAACCCTCAACAAGATTCAAGATTCCGTGTAATCCACGGCTCGTCGAGGTTAGATTTAATAATTCCACTGCATTTCCACAGATTCTCATAGATAGTCTCTATTCAAGTGGTGGGAACTTGGGGTTATGCCATCTTCTTCATGTCTTTGTTCTTTCTGTTGTTTGTATGAACCAGACAGCCGAGGTTGAAATTTTGTCTTCCGGGTTTGCATTATCATCTATGGGTTTCTGAGTATAGCCGTTGCCCATGGTGCAGTTTCATCGTTTCATCTCAAATATTGATGCAAAAGCAATTTCAATATATAAGAAGAACATGGACATTGTCCGAGCACTTCTGTCAGGTTTTGGACAGGCCGCAGTCCACAATCGAGTTGATCATAGCACGGCGGCACGTCTCTATCCGGTGATGAACTTACTTGTCAGCGAAATTCGAGCCACTCAGGTTCGGATTCACCGAAAACTTAGAAAATTGTCAGTGAGAGGAGTCGCAGGAATCCTCAGGCAATGATGAACAGCTTTTGTGCATCTTAACTTTATGATCTGTCTTTGGCCATTCATGTTGCCATTTCCACGTTCATCCAAACCGCCCCTCGTCCATTATTTTGTATTCCTTTGTTCCTTTGGGATCAGTTTAGCGAGCACGTGATTCCAATGGCCAAAGATATTGTAGGGTCCCATCTAATTCATTTCTTACGTATCTTGGGGTAATTTTACATTATCTGAATTTATAACCGAATCCAAATTCTGATATTACAATTCAACACGAGCATGCATGTATGAGAACAAAGTTAAAGAAAGAAAATTTGAAAGATACGAAGGATCTGTCACCGGATATGGATGATGCCATTCATGCATGGTTAAGTTGTTAAAAAAAGAAAGAGAGGTGAATGTAAAAAATCCATAATAATTATTGTCTTCCTTTCCCGCAAAGCCTCTTCATTAGTCATTACTCCTTTGACCTCTCTCTCTCTCTCTCTCTCTCTCTCCCCTTTTAACCATCAAAGCCTAGACTCTGTCCTCAACTAATCCATGAAACAACGTCTTGCAAAATCCTCTTCTTCCACCATTCTCTCTCTCTCTCTCTCTCTCTCTCTCTCTCTCTCTCTCTCTCTCTCTGTCTGTCTCTCTGTAGCTGAAGAAGGAGAAAATCAAGAGAGAAGCAGAGATGGGTCGGAGAAAGGACATCACGGGATCTCTCCAAATCACGAGAGCAACGTTATTGCCAATGCTGTGCTCAAGAACATCGATAAAGAACGAGACAATCCCGAAACCAGAATCTCTCTCCCTCCAAGATCAAGACCCTTTTTCGCCAAAGATCAGTTGCATTGGCCAAGTCAAGCGCAATAACAAGATCACTACCCTCCCCATAAACACCACCACCACCACCATTCGCAACAGCAGCAAACACAATCACTACTCCAACCTCAAGAGCCTCTTCTCCGGCAAGAGCCTCTCCGTCACTACAAACCCTAATTCTCCGACAAGAAGAAGAAGAAGAAGAAGAGGATCGCAAGAGTTGGTGAAGAACAGTGAAGGGTCTGATAAGATTGATGAGAGCAGTAAAGGGCTTGTCGCGGATCTTGTGGACATGGATACACCGCTGCCGGTGGTGAAGAAGAAGCAAACAGGCGACAAGGCGGCGGAGAATCTGTGGAAGAGGAGATCCGGTGGCTTGGAGCTCAGGAGTTTGCAGATTCAACAGATACAGAACAAGATGACACGTCATCAGATGCAGTTCACTACCACAGTTTGACTTAGTCAACGATCTTGATGATCTTAATCAATGTAGAGATTAATTGAGGTTTTATATATATATATAGTCTATATATTTGGTATTGGTTTCTGTACAAATTAAAACGAGACTTTGATTCGTTTGTTTGTGCTTCGTTTCTTGAGTTTTTCAATTAAAACGAGGTTAATAGAAGTTTTTATACACGATATTTACAAAAATTAATACTTGATTGGCATATAAATCATGTAAAATTATTAGAATTTTTGTCTATTAACATCATATATCATATCACGTATAGATCGGAGTCATTTAATGCTAAATAGTACAAATTAAATGTGGCATTAAATGTTACTTCTATTCGGTTTGAATTTTAGAGATCCAAAGGAAAGGACCAGTCCTACAAAATAATAATTCGTACGTCTTGGGCCTAGGCAACGGCCCATCATATCCATGTTTAGGATTGTACCACTTGTAAAAACGACGGCAAAACGTGCCGTTTCAGGCAAACGACGTTGTTTTTCTACCAGCCTGATGATTCCCGGTTAGCTCCATGATTTTTAAATTCGTTTTTTTTATAACGGTGGGAAGACCAGACCCCACATCGTTCCATAGGCTTCGGGCCGAATAATCGCTATCGCGCCAGCCAAAACTAACCGGTTCATGGAAATTTTCATATTCGGGTTTCAAACCTATAATCTAATATAGACTTATCATCAACCACTAGGACGGGACTATAAAATATTTATTCATGGATAGGACAAACTCTTCTATTCTGATTCATGGGGATAAGAGATATAGAACTAAAGAGAGAGTCAAAAAAAGATCTTCTGTGTATAGTCCTACAAAATCTCGATTGTTAATTTGTATGGTCCAATCATTTATCCCGAATTTTTTTTCAATAAAGTTAGGTAAGTGGTTATTATAATTCTAATTTTTGAGAAGTATTATAATCATTCAATAAAAAAGGTTTCAATTTTTTCAAATGAACGATTTGAAGACCTATTGATTCTAATAAGTGATTGCAGAGTTGATTGGAGTCGGGTATCCGAAAAATTAAGAGTACCCGAATCTAAACCCGAATATCTCGGATTATGTATTTTATTACCCGAATTCATACCCGTGAAATTGGATATCCGAACTAAAAAATCGTGAGATAATTATCGGATGTCCACGAGTCTTGAACCCAAATATTTTTAATTATTTTTAATCAATTTTTTAAAATATTTTTATATATACATATTCAAAACCATTCAAAATCAATTTAAATTGTATTTATATCCAAAATAAATTTATTTTTAAAAAAATACATTATAAATATATCAATCATATCTATATAATCATTAATATCAAATAAAATAATACAATATCTAATAAAAAACTAAAATTGAAAGGATAAATTTTTATTCCGGATATCCACGGGTATTCGTGAGATAATATCAATTATTCGAATCCGAAAATTCGAATATTCCAATATTATTAACCGATCTCATATCTTATTCTCTCGAATACCCCAAATTTTGGATATCCGACCCGTAGATCGAGTCGGATATCCAAAATTCGGGTTTTTTTGGCAAGGCCTAATTGGACCTTTCAATTCTCCCAAAATTCAGTTATTTGATTCTTCTGTTGAAAAATATTTATATTTAAAGTTTTTTTAGAATTGTTTAGTTATTTTACATTTTTCATATATTAAAAAAAATCGTAGGCAAACGCCAGCCTAGATTTAACGTGCTAGCTAAAATTACATAGTTTCCCATTGGGGCTTTAACGAGGGTTTCGTAGTTTTGACAATAGGCAGAGAAGTAAAGGCAAATCGAACGGCGATAAGTCATCATCTTCGGTTGGATTTGAGAAAAACCCAGTGGAGAGGATTCATCGAACCATGGATATGACCGAGCTATGGGCGATTTTCGGACCGGGAGTCTCCGGAGCGGTGTTCGGAGCCGGATGGTGGTTCTGGGTCGACGCCGTCGTCTGCAGCTCCGTCCAAGTTCCGTTTGTCCACTATCTCCCAGGTGTGAATCGCTCTCAAGCGACATGTCTCTCATGATTCGCGAATTAGGGTTTCTAATTTGGGGAATCGCAGGCATATCTGCGTCTCTTGCAGCTTTGATGTTCAATTGCGTGAGGAAAGAGGATATCGATTACTCTCCTTACGACGATGGCGAGTGGAGGTTAGCTCGATTAATTGCTTCTTCTTTTTTTTTTGTTCTGTTAAATTAAAAGCACTTGATTTCGATTGAATTTGTTTGATTTCCGCTGGGTGTTTGGATCTGTGAAGATTTTGAACTCGCTTAAGTTGAGATCACGTCACATTGCTGATCCAGTCGTAGGATTGAGAGAAGAATCTGTCATTCTATGTCAACTACAATATAGTTGGGATGTGTTGAACTAAGATCATACCCATTGTGGTAAGAACCGAGGTTTTAGGTAAAATTTGTGGCTGACAGGCAATTGTTTCACCGGATGATTCGACGGGTTTTTTGCTCGTTAGCGTGATAACTTTATATTCTTTGTTTTCTTTTTTCAAACGTTTCTGCTTGTTGTTACAGATTGAAGCTATGGTTGTTCATAGCATACGTTGTAGCTTTTGTTTCCCTAGCCGCATCTGTCGGATTACTGATACAAGACTCGCTTGTGAAAACTGGCCCGTCGGCGTGGACTGGTGTCGCGGGTATCTTTCAATGTGTATTTGTGTTGATAAGGTAAATCCCTCCAGACCTGCCATGTTTGTCTCATCCAAATTGTATTCTCAAAAGCTTCGCCTGTCTGTTAGGTTTCTTGGTGCTTGATCTCGAATCCGCTGTTTTTATTTTTGTTTATATGTCACTCTTCTTGAGGACGACGTAGAAAACATTCAGCTCCTGAAAGGAAAACTGATAATGGGAACCTCTGAAGTTGAATGATTTACATAAAGCAACACAAGTGATATACTGACTATATATAGTCTTTTGGGTTGATGGTACCACTTTGAATCTGGGGACCAGATCATTAGTTTCTTTAACATTCATAGTTTAACCTCAAATGTTGGGATCTTTTCTAATGTGCCCCCCTTGTGTTTTTCAACCATAATATATGTATATATACACACAGAGAGACACAGAAATCAAGCATGCATGGCTTTTGTTTCTACTGCAAATCAAATGTGATGATGAATTTGTTATATTGTCAAAATGACCAATCTTGTTTCTTTGTGGGCAGTGGGCTAATGTATTGGACATCACACTCGGAGTAAGTCGTCTTTACCACTGGAACATGCGGAGAAAACTGAATCAGGACCATGTCCATGTTTACTACATTTGCTGTAAATGTTCGTTTCTTTTCGGCGTGGTCCTGTTCTCAGCTTTGCCGTCTCCCTTCCTTCAATTAAAAATTTATCAAGTCACTAACGAACGCTTTTTATTCAAATATATTTTTTAATAACAAAGTAATATAGAGCCCGGAGATCTCTTCACTTTTAGAAAAATCTCAATTTCTTCAAAAATAAAAACATAAAATTATTCCTAAATCCTAGAGAAAATACAAAATTTTGAAAATTTACTCATCTGACTGTTAATATTGTTATATATATCTATTTTATATATATAATTTTTAATGATTATGAATCATATTATTAGTATAATGATACATATATCATATATGAAGTATATTTTTTAATGTGTTATGCGAATGTTTTTATTTAATTTTTTCTGACGTGATTACTATCTTATAAAATTTTCCATTTATCATAATAAAATTTTAAAAATTCATATTTTAGCTGAAATTTAGAAATGATATTATATTTTGATTTGAAATAATAATAATAATAATAGAACAAAAAGAAAGAAAATGAACCCTTTCCATTCGTTTTCTCTTCACCTAAAGCAATGAAACGATACCATAGGCTTCTTTCTTTCCCCTCTTTCCCCATCAAAACATTAAGAACCCAAAGGGACACAGCTCTCCGTGAAAAGACCAAAACAACCTAAAAAAGTCACCTCTTTCACCTTCGCAGAGGCAGGACTCTCTCTTCATGTGGCAAACTCATAGCTCCCACATAATTTCAGTATTTGCCACAACCACCACCCGAAAAAAAATTAAGTCCTGCCCCTTTCTTCTTCCATGCCATAGATGACAGCCTTTCTCAGAAAAAAAAAAGTAAACAAAAAGAAGAAAGAAAATAACAAGGAAAGGGAATTATCTTCCACAAGAAGAAAACGGTCTTCTTCTCGGGCTTTGTGGGGGCAAAAACGACACCATTCTAAGTGTCAGCTGAGGAGGTTATGTCTTGTGTGGCTTCGTGTATAACGGACAGCTTCTGCAGCAGCGATGGTTTAAGCTTCTTGTACTGTGGAAGAGACAAGTGTAAGAACCTCAGCTTCCTGAGTTTAGCATATGATGAGAGACTATGGGACTACAAAAAAAAGAATGTATTTTTTTTATTATTACCTGTTCAATGAAGGCAGTGATCTCCTCCTGGGTAAGGGCTTCGTCCTCGCAAGTGTTTTCATCCCATCCAAGGGACCTCAGAAACTCAGCCTCCTCTTCATCAGGAGTAGCTGCTGCATCGAACATCACATCCCTCTCTTCGCCCACAGACCTCTCACTGATGTTGTTATCTGTTTCGGCCTCTTCTAAGCTGTTCACAGCCTGTGGACTAGAAGGGTCACTAGCTACATGCTCCTTAGAACTGTCGGCCTTTTCCTCAACGGAAGAAGAGATGCAAGAGCTGGAGTTAGCGGGTTCAATTGAGATGTTTATGGATGTCTTCTGCTTTAGAGCATTGTAAAATTCATTC
>NW_010965372.1:8780002-8811764 GCF_000463585.1 Tarenaya hassleriana | reverse complement strand
TTCCTGCTCTGTGTTTGAGCAGAGGAAGGCCTTTTCTCAACGGTTTGCCCTGATATCATGTTCAAAGACACTCCCTTGGTCTCCTTTGGGCTATTTGTACTTCTCACCGACACAGATTGGGAGCAGGGAGCAACAGTCAGAAGCTGGGTAGTAGCGGCTCGGGTGTTGGTGTTATTGCTGGGACTTGAAAATTCTTTAATAGCAGGGACACCATTTTCTCTAGCAGGTTTGAGAACCAGTAGCTTCTTTGATGTGTCAGGCTTGATCTGCCCACCGGGATTCGACTGGAAACTATTGAGCAGTGCAGAGGACTGTTGTTGGGCATTTCTTGAAGCAGCATGACCAATTTCACCAACTCGAACCACTTGTTTGGGCTTTGATTTATCAGAAGAATTCAGAATCTGAGAAATCGACCAAAAGATATTGAAGATAACCCGGAATAAAAAGGGGGCAATAAGATTTCTAAAGCAAAGATTCGTACCAAACCCTTTGGTGCTGAAGGTACAACTGGTATTAACTGCCTTGATTGCTTAATAGTCCTTTCCTCCAGTCTTTGTGTCTTTACAGATCCCTGAAAATCATAATAATAATTTAGAGAAGCAGACAAAATATGTTGCAAAATAGCTACGCAAACCATGCATGTATTGCCACCCTTACCTGGGGTGGTGTACGAGTTCTGGCTGGAGCCTGCACCAGTGCTTCAGCCATGTTAAGACTAGTAGTTCCCGTTAAAGTACCTGAGGTAGCAACACTACCTTGAGGGGAAGATAATGACCCGGTGCCACTCTTCTCAATAACACTAGGCACCTCAACCAAAGCAGATGTCCATCCTTCCCCACCAATCAAGGCTGAGGTACCAACAGGCAAGCTCTGAACAGCAGAAATAAGGCCAGGGGATGAGACTCTTACAACATCTGATCCCCCATGCCTATCTTCAGCTCCAAGCGAAGGGAAATCCTTATCAAAACCGGTTTTCTGAAAGCTATTGCCTATAGGTCCAGGAAGAATACCATTTCCGTTGTAGACGTTAGTATGGCCACCAGCAGTTTTCAAGCCCACTGCAGACCCTCGAGACAGGTGATCACCCTGTTTCCTTGTTATCATTGAATGTGATCGCCTCAATTGCTCCTGATCCCTACCAGTCAAGACGCTTCCAAGAGGGAGAGTGTCATTGTCCCACGGATCCACATAGCTTGACCTATCTTTCTCCCTGCTACGATCCTTTTCTCGATGACTCCTACTAAAGTTGAAACTACTATATGCATGTTTTGCAGACCCATTACTAGAACCCCTCCGGGAATCAGCGGAAGAAGACCGATCCAGAAAAGGGGACCGAATTGTATCGATATCACCTTTGATCCTAGAATTCCTATTCCTTCTATTGTGCGGCAAAGAAGCAGAATCTAACCAAGAAAAAGAAAATAAAATCACCATCAATGCTATCCAAGAAACCAAACATGATTAAAATGAACAAAGAATCTAAATCAACCTAAAATAATACACATCTCCCCCAAAAGTCAATAAGATGAATCAAGCATACCTGAATGAGAAGAAGATGATACAGCGTGGTGGTTCGAACTCCCGCCTACAGAAGCACTCCCTGCAGTTCTCAACCATTCAGGAGCTAACGAGGGTTCACTTCCTGCCATTATGAGGGCTGTACATTATAAGAATAAAGAAAGAAGAACACTTCTCTGGAATTCCTTGAACCCCCAGGGAGAAAACAAAGGTTTTTCTTCCGGTAGAAGACGCCAAGATGCACAACTGGTCTAACTTATCCTAGCTCTCTCTTTCATCCAGTCACTTACTTCTGTTAAGGCCAAGGAATGAATTCACCAATCAGCCACTCAAACACGACTGCAATCTACCCACGAATCGGAATGAATTTTGTAGATCCTGAATCTCATGGAACAGAGGATAAGGAGATGTGAAGAACCTCTACACCTCTATCTCTCGCACAGATGGATTAGAAGATGTTCAAAACTCATACTAGACCCTCATCCTTGTGAAGAAACGAGAGACAAACGAAGAATCCACCCACCTATTTATTATGCAATGGGGGTGGGGGAAGGGATATATTATCGGAGCCTTCTTCGCACCTATAACACAGTTCAACAATGAAATGCAAATGCCGCGCCGAAAATTACAGTGATTGCGCCACAGTTCAATCGCCTTAATCAGAAACCCTAACAGCAAAGCATATATCTACGTATATGATCACCACTCTTGATATCTAATCAGCCTAGGCCCTAGGGTTCGAGACGGTGCAGATATCGTTCAACACAGCATTAGGAGAACGAGAACCGCGGAAACCCAAACGACGCCAGGAGAGAGGGAAAACGGCAAAACCCTAACCCAGAGAGAGATGGCTCGCTCACACGCAGGACCCAGGAGTTTCGCGAATGCAATCGCTCAATCGAAACAATGGCTTCTTCCCCACGGAGGGAAAGAAAGCAAAAAGGGAAACAGGTTTTCGAGCAGAGACGGGGTGGGGATGGGAAGAACGACGGGAGAAGAAGGGATTGAGAGAGGAAATTAGGGTTTTCAGAAAAGAGGTAAGAAAGAGGAAATTAGGGTTTTTGCGATGGGCAGCGGAGGAAGGACAGATACGGGTTGAAGAAGGGAGGCGAACAATTTTCTCTCTGTATTTTCGGGATACTTGGAGGAACGAAACGAATGAAGAAACAACAGCCTCTTTTCTCTTCTCCAAGAAAAATCAGATTTTATTTTTATTTTTATTTTACCCCTAGGTTGTTTTCTTGAGTCTTTTGTACAACATAATTTATATAATATATATATATATATATATATATATATATAATATACGGGAAATAATTAATTGTGTGAAAAGATTTGGATTATTTAGGGTGCATAGGTGAAAATATAGGCCCAACGATCCTAGTTGGGCCATGACCTTTCGGTTGTTCACTAGCACCATAATTTATATATATATATAAATTGAACAAAGAAAAAAAAACAAATGTTTCAGATAGGGTGGGCAAAAAAAAAACCCGAATTTCGGATATCCGATCTAATCCGTAGTTTGGATATCTGAATTTTCGGATATTCGAGAGAATGAGATACGAGATCGGCTATTAATATTAGAATACCCGAATTTTCGAGTTCGGATTCGGATAATTGATATTATCTTACGGATACCCGCATATATCCGGATAATAAAAAAATTATTCTTTAAATTTTAGATTTTTTATTAGATTGTGTGTTATTTTATTTGATATTAATGATTATATAGATATTATTGGATATATTTATGATGTATTTTTTTAAAAATAAATTTATTTTGGATATAAATACAATTTAAATTGATTTTGAATGATTTTGAATATGTATATATAAATATATTTTAAAAAATTAATTGAAAATAATTATAAATATTCGGATTTGTGTTTTCGCAGGTACCCGGTAATTATCTCACGGGTTTTTTTAGTTTAGATATCTGACTTCACGGATATGAGTTCGGATAATAAAATATATAATTCGAGATATTCGGATTCGGATTCGGATACTTTCAAATTTTCGGATATCCGACCTGTAATCACCCCTAATATCAGAAACTGAATATAGAAACTTGTGTTGTGTGTTAAATACAAGCCAATTATTTTTGACCATTTTTCTATATTTAATAATATGTAGACGAACATTTTTCTTATTCTCTTTGCTGATATTAATAATCCCGCTACAATTAGTACTGATTTGTAGAATAAATTTAAAAAATTTTATTTTATTTTGATTTTCTCGTCCTGCATTTCTTGTTATTCAAAATTGGATTCAAATATGGGATCCGTATTCAGATGGTCTTCTTCTAAATATTTTCCGGGTGCTCGCGACACCATACTATTGATTTATATAGAGATAATGTATATGAAAAACTAGGTAAATGTTTCGGTATTTGGTTCAGATTTGGTTCGGTAATTATTTGGTTTGGTTTTTTTATTCTATAAAATTTGTATAATTAGTTATTATATAATATTTTATTCGGTTCGATTTCATTCGGGTTTGTCTTTTATTAAAAAAATTGATTTTTTTGGATTTTTTTTTCTAAATTCGGCTTAGTTTCGAAAATTTTAATTATTTTAAAAAATACCGTCCATTCGAAAAATATATCAAAATTTTCGGTTTCGGTACGGTAGAGGAGCCGAGATTGGGCCTGTGAGGGAAAATGGGCTGAGCTGTCGTGGAGAAGCGTGCAGCAAACGCCTTTATAAAAAAAATGAAAATCGGTCTTTCTTTTTTTACCATCGTCGACGCAACTGCAACCTCCACTCCTCTTTCGCTTCCGATTCTCCCGGTAAGCTTCTTCGATCTCGTGTCATGTCGATCTATTCCTAGATTAGCCAGTCTCCTGTCTTCTGGAGTTCCTTCCGAGTGTTTCTCGTGCTCGCCGTGTATCGATCGATTCTTACGAGTGGGGTTTTGGTTGTTTGAAGCTCTTAAATCATGAAAGTTTTTGCGTTGGGCTTTTTTTTTTCCTGGCGAATTTTTCAATCGTTTGCGTTATAGATGATGATATGGAGGAATTGAATTCTTATCCTGTGTGAATTGGGCATTTTATTTCTGTACAAGTTTTGAGCATTTCGAAATGTTTAGCTGAAGTAGATAAATTTGATGTTTTGTTTTATTTTTTGTCTTAGGCTGGTCGTTCTCATACAGTGTTTTAATTGATGGATCCTGCTTTTATGATTTTATGCTGCTCTTCAATTTGCAGATTTCTAGTTTTAAATTCACTTTGAACCTAGAACACACTTGTGGAATCGATGTTATATTGTTTTTACGATGTTCATGCGGGAGACCCGATACATTGTCCAAGGGGTTTCGTGTAAGAGTAAGAATCTAGCAATGGAGTTTTAGGTGTTTGAAGTGATCACGTTTCTTTTCTTATCCGAAAACTCGTCTATTTTTGTGGTTGTTTGTCTTATTTTTGGCATTTCTCTTGCTGTATTATCCAAGATTGTTCTGTTCGAAGTTCCTGTGCAGGCAAATCCCAGGAAAATTCTGTTTGTGCCAATGTTTTCGGAGTTTTCTTCGACTTCTGGCAGATCGTGTATGATGGGTTGAGTTTGGGTAGGTTTGTGTTTAGGGCAAGGTAAGGATTCTGCACTGACTGAAGAGTAATTCAGAACCTTGTTCGATTTCTGGGGTTGAAGTGTGTTGGGACGAATCTCATACGCATGAAAACTGTCTCTTTGTCGGTTATTAGTTGAGACGTTATATCTGGGCCTTTCTGAATCACGGTAGGCTCATGACACTGTCTCGGATTAAATTGTGATATCATTAACAACAGTGGCATAAAATGTATTCGTGGAACTATCATTTTAAATCTGAAACTTCAGGTGATGCTCTGTTTCATTTTAATTTTGTGTTTGGTTCAGATTGTGGGAAAGAGCGTTGGCAATTGATTCTGAAACATGGGAAATGTTTTATTTTTTTTCTGTTGTTTTTGTGTATGCCCTGCCCTGTGATTTTACTATTGTTGGAAACATGTCTTGATCTTCACTCCGCAGCTTCTATCTCTCTTCTTGACTTCTGAATGTCTTTGATGCAATAGATTCGACCCGCAGATGGGGAAAGTTAAGACAGACGGATGCAAATCTGGATCTCTCCCCAATCAGGCGAATCCGTACCGAATCAAGAAGGGTGGTATTAGGAAAGGAAACCGCTCGGGGAAACACGGGAAAGGTCTGAAGAGAAAAGCGTGGAAGGGTGTGACATGTCCCGTCTGTCTGGAAATTCCCCACAACACGGTCCTGCTCCTCTGTTCGTCTTACCACAAAGGATGCCGACCTTACATGTGTGAAACTAGCAGCCGTTTCTCCAATTGTCTAGAGCAGTACAAGAAGGCCTACACCAAAGAGGAGAAGACCGAAACGCCACCTCAGCTCTTGTGTCCATTTTGTCGTGGTCAGGTGAAAGGTTGGACCGTTGATGAAGATGCTCGGAAATATCTCAACTCCAAGAAAAGGGCGTGTTTGCAAGACAACTGTACTTTTGTTGGAAGCTACAAACAGCTCCAGAAACATGTCAAGGCCGTTCACCCGAGGGCTCGCCCTCGAGCCGTAGACCCTGTTCTGGAAGAGAAGTGGAAGGAGCTGGAGTTTGAGAGAGAGAGAAGCGACGTGATAAGCACTATAATATCCTCTACACCCGGGGCGATGGTCCTGGGAGATTATGTGATCGAGCCCTACAACGATGTTTACGATCACCATGATGACGAAGACGACGATTTGGACTCAGACTCTGAAGATTCTTTAGATGATGGCGGATTATTCGATCTGGGTTCATTTAGAGGACAAAATGATCTGTTCAGAACGCGCCATTCATTTGTTCGGCAGCTGTTCTCCCCCCGGAGCCGGTGGGTTCGTAGCAGAGGTGCGAGCAGAAGCGGGCAAACGCAAGGTACGGAAATCATAGACGTAGATTGATGTTCTAATAGTGCATTTGTTTGGATGTCGGAGCGTGGAGGGTTTAGGGTTTTAGGGATGGCTTTGGTGTTTACTGCCACAGGACGAAGAACAAAGGCAGGTGTTTAGGCAGTGGTTTAGGGTATTTTGAAGAACGAAAAATCAGCACAGATTGAATTGTTGATGCAATAAAAAGAAGCATTTGTAAAAAAAAAAACTTTTCATATGCTTCTCATCGGAATCATTATGGACTTATCGTGGAGGTTTCTAGTCTTGAATTTCTCTGTCACATTCGGAAATCTAACCCCTAACCAGCCCCTCGACGAGGATCGCCGGTTGCTAGTATTCGCCACCTCTCTTGCAAGCCTCGCCTCAGCACGCACACAGCCTCTCCCCAAGTTACTCGCGAGATTGGATAACCGATCGAACGGAACCAAACTCAAACCCCCGATCCGGCCAATGTGAACCAGCGATCACACTCAACTGCGGCTCGGGCTCTCGAATTCTAGATTCCAGCGGAATAGGTACCGGCAAAACCCGTGGGTTCGAGTATTCACTCACAAAATAGATGGACATCTACACAACGCAGGAGCATTATATATTCTCACTCGAATGGCAAAACCTGAGATTTGCAATCAACAACTTTTCTTTTCATACAAATTACATTCAGACAACACAGTTTATGCTGATTCTACTATCAATGTTACATAGCTTTAAACCCCTCAGCTGCAGACCATACAAGCAAAAGGAGAGAAACGTCTCACTATCTCTTCCCCCTCAAACACGAAAAAAAAAGCGTTCGATCCAACGATTCTTCGATTACAGGGGTAGGCAACCAATTGAAAAACAACAAACAGATTTGTATCTCAAAGTATAATCGAGTTTGAACCCGGGTTTCGATTCCAGGAGATCAAGATCGGCCGGTCTAGAATCCTTCATGAGGTTTTCTGAAGAACAATGCACCAATTGGATTTGTCGTAAAATCTATCAACTATCACTGCGCTGCCTATTCCTGATGCCAACCTGAAATGGATTCTCAAATTAAAAAGGAACAAAAAAGTTATGAATCTTGAAGAGAGAATCGGAATTCGAAACACACATTCAAATGCAAATCACACCGAGAATCCGAGTAACTGAATTTCAGAGGTCAGCTACATACTACGTACTTGGAATACTATTGCAAACATGGTTTTGATTCAGTCTTTGAGTCTGAATCTTGATGTTCAAAATGTTTCGGATTTAACTAGTTTGTCTGTGTTCCGATATCATGTTCAGAAGATTTTCAGATTTCTGAAGATGCATAAAATTCCGATAAAAATACGAACTCTCCAGTATCCTGAAAACCTAATAGTTTCCATGTCCTTAACAAACCACAACATAAACTAATATTAGTTCCTCTAATCAGGACAAGCTTTGCACAATCCAATTGTGATTTCAATCTTAACCCGAAGCAAAATTAGAAGAAAATCTACATACCTTTCGAGCTCGCCTTCGCTGAAAACATGATAGTATCGGTTGTATACAACAGCTCCCTTTCTATCGTCTTTCTTAGCGAGCCCACTCGCAAGCGCACATGCAGAAGCACCGCTTACTTCGGCTCTATGGTACGGTAAATGCCATGGAACGAAATACTCTTGCTGATTCCTTTTCATTTCTTCCACTGACCCTTCGCTCAAATTCTCGACCTTTTGCTCTCTCGATCCTTCCTCGGTCTCGGGAATGCTCTCGAGGCTGAAGCATGGGTTGTTACGAACACGAGGGCTGTTCATTGGACTGCCCGGTCCAACCCATTCCTCAACATACTTTGGTGACAATGGTGTCCATTTGGTGAGCAAGGACTTGTCTTCTTGCTCTGCGGCCCAAACCGTGATAAGAACAAAACCGCCGGTCTTAACCACACGAACTAGTTCTTCAACGGCTTTCTTCCTTCTGCTCTCTGTGCTCAAGTGATGCAAAACCGCTATAGAGATAGCTGCATCACCAAAACCGTTTCTGTAAGGAAGATTCACGGCATCTGCGACCAGAACCTCATGGCCTTTATCCGAACAGATTCTTATAAGTGGATCACTTATATCACAACCTATGAAAAAGCATTTTGGGTTTAAGCCCAAATACTTTCCATTGCCACATCCTGCATCCAGAACCACAGATCCAGAAGGCAACGACTCGAGAAATGCAGCGACTTTTGGCCACTTAGCAAACCGTGTGGAGCTGAAATGGGGAGCGATTGCATCGTAAACGCGATGAACATACTTCTTTTCGATTTCGGGGGTTGATTTCACGCTCAAAGACGAAGATCTCTCATCATCTCTTACGGATACAGCCTCTTCGTCAGCTGAATTCGCCAAATCCCTGGCGTTACCCTTTACTTTGATTTCTCGCATCTTACTTAAGGTTACCGAATCAAAACCACAACCCAAACGCAAAAGTGGAAGATTTCGAGCCCTTGAACAACTGATAGTTCTTAATGCATCCAAAATCATGAGCTACGCCTCCATAAATCTGCAGAAGAAATTGCATCCCGGGAACCAAAACTATTAATTCAAATGAACATTCTGAAACTTTTTCTATAACCAAACACGAACACAGGAAAGCATCATCAACTCTAAACCGTTCAATAACGAAAAACATCCTGATTCAAGCTTCAGATTCAAAATCGCGACAACTAACAATATATGTCATCTCAAGCTTAAAAAACCAATATTAACCCAAAGATTAGGATCTAAATATGAAAACCAGATAAATTCACATCATAGAGGCAAAGAACAAAAGGAAGCTCACAAAATCCAGAAGAGACGCGAAGCAGGTGAAGAGCTCGGGACTGTCAATCCGTGACACGAACGAGAGCCAGATTTAGGGTTTCCGCAGATTGAGACCAATTACTGCTATTCATAATTAGTCCACATTATTTGATTAATTATCCGAATTTACCACAATAGTTTTATTGTGAACAATTTAGGCCCACGCCTTTAGGTCCCGCATCGACATCGTGTTTGGTGTTTCATTTTTCTCTATATATATATATTTTTTGTTTTAAAGGGACACTCTTCAAACCCCCGATCCGGCCAATGTGAACCAGCGATCACACTCAACTGCGGCTCGGGCTCTCGAATTCTAGATTCCAGCGGAATAGGTACCGGCAAAACCCGTGGGTTCGAGTATTCACTCACAAAATAGATGGACATCTACACAACGCAGGAGCATTATATATTCTCACTCGAATGGCAAAACCTGAGATTTGCAATCAACAACTTTTCTTTTCATACAAATTACATTCAGACAACACAGTTTATGCTGATTCTACTATCAATGTTACATAGCTTTAAACCCCTCAGCTGCAGACCATACAAGCAAAAGGAGAGAAACGTCTCACTATCTCTTCCCCCTCAAACACGAAAAAAAAAGCGTTCGATCCAACGATTCTTCGATTACAGGGGTAGGCAACCAATTGAAAAACAACAAACAGATTTGTATCTCAAAGTATAATCGAGTTTGAACCCGGGTTTCGATTCCAGGAGATCAAGATCGGCCGGTCTAGAATCCTTCATGAGGTTTTCTGAAGAACAATGCACCAATTGGATTTGTCGTAAAATCTATCAACTATCACTGCGCTGCCTATTCCTGATGCTAAAGTTTATATATTGGCTTTGACTGGAAGTGATTTTTCCAGTTTTTGAAAATTAAAAAACTAAAAAAATTTTGAATCATGATTTTTTTATTTCAGTTTTTCTAAATACCTGAAAAATCAATTTTTTAAGAATATAACATAAAAACCAACGACTAGGGATTGACAACAATCACTCTTTTGTAAATTTTAGAGATTTTTTATTAGACTTTTTTTTATTAAAAAAAATAATTATATAAATTATTTAAAAAACAAAAATATCCATGGTTTTAAAAATAATTTCACATTATAACCATGCTATATAAATATAATATTCTTACAATTTTTACCATAACTCATATTTTTTTTGAAAAAGGTTAAATAATTTAAAGTATGTAATTCAAATTTCATTATTCAAAATATATATTGTAGCCATCTTATATTGTTATTACTAGTATTAATAAATATGATTTTTGTTTTAATACTAAAATCCCTATTTTGTAATTTTTAAATATAAAATCTAAAACCAAAAACTAAAATGTTATTTCTATCTATCAAGTTTTCAAAAAACTGTAAAAACTATAAAAGTCAAAAATAAAAAACTAAAATCTGAAAATAAAAAACTAAAACCAAAAATCCAAAATAAAAACCATCACCATTCAAGGTTATTATATTTTTTTTCGGTTATAGATTTTGATCTCCGTTTTTTTCGTTTCTTACGTAGAAAATGATATTTTTTATAATTTAATGGTGAGTTTAGAAGCAACAAATTTGAATTATAAATTTTGGGATTTTAGATTTCTATTCGAATTTCGGTGCAGTTATCTTTTCGGATCGTATTTTATGGTTCCACAAAAATTATAGTCATTTCATTTAATGTTGTATTTCAAATCGAATTATTGGAAAAACATTTACTTTTATATATTTTCTGTTATTTTATATGTAAATCGTATTTATATTCAAATATAATATATACATGACTTTTCTTCTTACCGCCCTATTCTAATTTTGTTATTTTTGGGTTTTGCCGTTGACTATTTCAGATTTAATTTGGTTCGGATTCGGTTAGATTATATTCAAATTCAGTTATTTTTGTTGTAGAAAAATTATAACCATTCGATTTTATATTAACTTTGGTTCGATTTGATTTTATTTCTGTTCATTTTGGATTCATTTTAAAATTGGTAAAAAAAACTTATTTTCAAAGAAATTTTTAATTTTTTGTTATTTGGTAAAAAACACTTAAATGTCAAGTTTTAGAGTTATGATTTTAAGTTCAGAATTGGTTTGTAATTTCAGATTTAGGGTTTATCATTTTTTATTTAGGATTCAAGGATAAATTAAATAAAAATAAAACTAAAAACAATAAAACACGATGAAGTTATCCAACTAGAATGTCAAGTTTAATAGTTATGAAATATATATCGTAATCATCTGTTATTTTGAGTGATAATACAAAATATTTACTAGGATTCATTTCCTTGTGCCTTCCTCTTTGGCGGGGATTGCTTCGGCCACACGTATGTTGCAGAATCAGTACCTTTCTGTCCAAGCAAAATAAATCTTTTTTTTTATTTCTATATATTTATTAATTTCTAAAATAAACTAAAAGAAAAATCACGTTGTGGTGCCTAACAATTACCGAAATGAAAGTTCCATGTAGCTTCCCGTATCCACACTCCTATATATACCTCCCCATACCCCTCTCTTGAAACCCCATAATATATAATTCTCATACCCTCAAAAGCAATCTCTCTCTCTCGTTTTCAGATCGGAAAATGTACGGGGGCGGTGGCTTAGGGACGACGGATTTGGTTGAGGTTTACGCAATGAAGGGTATTTATAAGGAGAAGACGAGGAAGAAGAAGGCTGCAAAGGGTGAGGAAAATGTTGCGGAGAACAAAAGAACTTGGAAGTTTTGGAAACCCAAGAAGAGCCCCAAGGTTTCATCCCATGATTCAAACAACCAAAGTGTTAGTTTAATTTGGTTCTAGTTTAGATATTACTTGTACCTTTATATATGCATGTGTGTGGAATAAATATAACGTGTGTTGATATTGATACCCTCATTGTATCTGGTTACTAGAATTGTATAACATATTAGAAATTCAAAATATCGTAGTCATTCCTCCTCCTTTTTGCATTTCCAATTTAGGAATCCTTTAAAAAGTTTTCCATACTAAAACTTCAAAAAATTAATTATATTTGAAATTTTATATTATAATATATGATTGAAAAAAACAACCATTCCATTCCGTCAGTTAACCAATCAGATGGTTGTCTAATTAATTAACCATAATATCATATGGTTTAGTCTGGTAAGTTATAAGTATAGTTAATTTGTCATAATACACAATAATAACCCGAATCGTGTTTATCCAACAATTGGTGGTCCAATGGTTGAGAGGTGATAAAGTCATTATCAAAGTATTGGTTTCGATTCTATTGGTGGAGAAAGATGTAATTTCTGAATCAAAATGGTCTATATACAAAGACTGATCCCGAATGTAGAATGGATGTAGTTGGACCGAAAGTTCGGGGAACCATCTTAATTATAAAAAAAAACATAATTATGTTTGGTGATCTCATTCATGACCTATACGTCTATATTCTTTTCTCTCTCTTGGATATTTTGCTCCATTCCATCCCTGTTATGAGAAGCTTAAGCAATCCAAGGCATTGCGCCGACACCATTAAGAAATTACAATATATGAAAACCCATTATTTGCTACACGATTCTTTATATAGACTTTTGCATGAGAAAGAATTGTTGACTAAGAAATGTAAAAAAGGAAAAACTTTTTTCAAAAAATATTATTTTCCCTATAAAAGAATTTCAATCCGAACCACTTAAATAGGTTGAAGGTCCAATTAAGCAAAAATTATTACCGAATACAAAAGATCTGTGAGTTTGACTTTGGAGATTCAAATTCAGAAATGAAACAAATAAAAAAAAGGAACGCAAAACGCTTGATGAACGGCTGAGATTCAATGGTAGAACACAATCCCATGCTACTCACCGCACTAGACAGCCCCTCCATCTTCGAACGACGTCAACTAGAGCGGCGAACTCTACCCTCGTCGGACCGCAATGAGACACAATACCAGACTCATGTTGCAGAATGATTTCTCGGTAATAGAGAGCCCAGATAACTAAATCGACCACTCATCAAATAGGACATGTGTCGGATACCTAAGTTATAAATAGAAAGTCGTTCATTTAACTGCTGTCCGGGACATGAGTTCGGATCAAAGGACTGCCACAAAAGTGTGAGAATTCCAGACATAATCGGGAGGGGAAACCATGGAGAAACACACTAATGTAATGTTGCATGAACAAAAGAGATAAATAGGGCAAAATCAAGACAAGCTCGAATCACTGATCACCAGGAAGTGCCTTAATGATGTCAGAGTCACCTGAAATAATTAGCAATTACCAGGAGATGAGTACATTCATTCATATACGTTTGTGTATCCAACAGGATGTTTTCAGATCGAATGGATTATGGAGCAAAGAGGGTACCTGGATCGACGATGCTGAGACACGACACACGGAAGTATTTCCCGCAGGCAGTACCCAAATCAACATTGTCTGTGAACAAAAAGAAAAACCAAAAAAATGGTCACAAGCCAAAACAAAAAGACATTTCCAAGTTTTTGGCAAACTAAACTGAATTCTTGAATCTTGGCCAGGAATAACATCTGACACGTAGTAAAACAAAAGGGGAGCATTCTCATTTCTCAATAGTCAATAGTATAAAGCTATGCAATACAAACATACATATACCCCAAGAATCTGAATAAAACATGTGTTTGTCATGTTTCTTACACACAAGTCTAGGAAATTAACTGATACTAAAACGAGGGTAGATGTTTCTATATCGGTATGGATTCAGAGCAAAGTGGAAAAGAACTAGCAAATACACTGACATGTTGACTGCAATGCCCAACCAACTACTTAGATGCCACTATGTTCGAATAGTGCAGCAGACAAGCAAATAATTCAGCATAGAAATCAAAGAAGAACATTAAAGGAGACAACAATTAAGAACACAAGAATCACTTACTTCCATTGTAGTTAAGCAGATAATCCAACAGAGACATCAAAGGAGATAACACTAAGAACACAAGAATCACTTACTTCCATTGTAGTGGTGAACTCCAACTTTAGCAAGCATGGCATAGTACTCAATCTCTGACCTCCGCAACGGTGGGCAGTTGTTGGATATAAGTATCAACTTACCTACACAACCCAAGTCGAAGTACAATCATCATAAACCCACGACATGTTCATAACGCGAAGCAAATGAATCCAACACAGACGAGAAAAAAAAAACGCAGTACCTTTGGAGCTGCGAAGGGATTTAAGAACGGATTTGTACCCTAGGGTGTACTTGCCACTCTTCATCACCAGGGCCAATCTGCTGTTGATTCCCTCATGGGACTTCTTCTGCAATTATTCCCCGAAATCCCGTATTCCAGAATCAGAATCTCCAAATCCGGAGAAAAAATCTGAGGTTTTAAGATTACATCGAGAAAGCATACCGTCTTCTTCGCCGTCACCATCTTCGCCGCGACGAACAGATGCCTAAACCCTAGAAAACCACAGAGTAACAAGGCAAAACTTATGACTTCAGAGATAAATTCAGGGAAGAGTGGCTCTAAGATTCGGTGAAAGAAATCGGAATTTTACCTCGGGGGTCTTATCCGGGATGAACAGAGGCTGCGGAATGGCGAAAGCTAAAGGCAGAAATAGAGAGAGCTTTGGAACCCTAAGTAGGGTTTTGAATCAGAGAACACGATGGACACGTGACTCGCACGTGTAGACCCAATTACTATTAGTCTATTTAACGTGGTCTTGATTAAAGCCCATACAATCAAAATATAACACGGCCCAATAAAAGCCCTGCAAAATTTTGTCGTTCACTGACCGATGAGCTTTCTTTCTGTCCGGTTTCTGTAACGCGAATTCTGTTCCATTTCCAGGGAAAATTTCCCAGCAGTGTTTTATTCTTTTTCCGAGTAGTGTTTGGTTACCGAGAAAAATGTGACCGAAGAGAAAGTTTCTGGTGGGACAAGACTATGTCCCAAGGCGTTTTGATTGCTTTATTATTGTGGCAATGATGAGAAGAATATGGTGAGGATTCTCCTGAAAAAATATAGTTGAATCGAAAATTCGGTGAAATTTCGTATTATATATAAAAAAAAATCTGACAGATCAAGATTTGAATTTTGATCAAGTTTGAAATGTTTCGTTTTGTGATAAAAGGTTCATATGTATATTAACCATCAGTTGATAAGCCAAAGAAATTGACATAGAATCCATGTAATCACATGTTTAATATGGAACCGATATGGTGATATATACTCTGCAAAATCGGTTTCTCGATATTTATTTAAATTAATCTTAAGGAAGAATATTAGAAAAATGGTAAAGAAAATATCGAAAAGAATATAAGAAAGGGAAATAATATCAAAATCACTAATTAGTCATCATCAATCTCGTACATAATCCTATCAATAAATACCTCAATATTATCCATTTGAGTATATTTGATAGGATTTTCATCTCCATTCACCTCCTTCATGTTATTAGCCGTTTGTAATATATATGCATACATTACTTACATATGCTTCGTACGTGCTCAATACACGTGTACAAATGCATACGTATGCATGTATACGAATGCATGTATATTATGTTTATGATTTCATGTTCGTGAGGTGGAAAATGAGTGACGAGTGGACTGGGGTTTCTTCGGACATGTGTCTTTATGTATAGTATTTGGTCCTTGGGTTATAACAATGATTTCTGATATTTAAATTTCTTATCCGCTTTTTGTTTGTTTGTGTTTTGTGGATAATACATGAGCCGTCCCTTATTATAGTGTGGCAAAGCAAGAAAATTTAAATTCTTTTTAATTTCGTGTTCAAAAATGGATTTTTATTACCAAATTAAGGGTCTGAAATGTTTCCATACAAAAAATAAACATGAAGCGAAGAAGAAAACAATCTCGAAACAAAGTAAACCAAACTGAATCCACGAAATAATTCACGTTTGAAATATTAAAAATATAAAATTCAAGGATACAGAGTAATTTATGATGATCCAATATCGACAATTTTGTAAATACAAACGTGTTCGAATAATCCCGACATTATCTTTAGGTCGTGTAGCACGATCTTGAAAAACCATGTGTCGCTATACAAATATTTCTGATATTGCGATTTTTTGTAATTAAGATACCACCGAACTGTGTTTATTTATTTATTTATTATATTTCTGTGTTAACAACTATATTTTTTAGGGGTGGCTATTTCGATTCGATTCCAAGGAATCGAACGTACCGAACCGAAAATTTCGATATTTTTTTCGAATCATACCATTCAAAATTTTTTAACGCTATATTTTTATATAACCTAATTTTTCAAAATCGAATTGAACCGAACCGACTTTATAAAATTCTCGAAAAACCGATTTTTAAAAAATATATATTTTTAATAAAAATCGAAACCAAATCATTCAGAAACTGGAATCGAACCGAACCAAAAACTATATAATACTAATTTGGTACAAATTTTAAAATACCGAATAAATGGTTCCCAAACAGAATCTTGAAACGTCCACTAGTATTTTTATCTGATTTTGAATTTGTCATTTTTATTCAACTTTATATTATATGTCGTGGTGGTATTCGAAAAGAATGTGTCATGCTACCATGTTATAGTGATTAGATTAAACCACCATAGCTCTTTTTACGATATTATTTTAAAAACTAGTTGATTAATTAAGGAAATATGATCAAGAATGTGTCATATATGTGTATGTGTCCATAATATACGTATATACGTTAAAACAAATTATGGATAAGATAAGATCCCTTGGATATGTTGGTATTTATATTTTCCATAATAAAATATAAATAAATATTTGAAGCTTCTCCGTCAATCGTTATAATTCTATTGGACAATTAAACTCTTGAAATGTGAAGTGAAACAAATATAATAGAAATTCCACCGGAGCTTTAATACTAAAAAGGACATGCAAAATATAGTTGTGTACACAATCATAATTTGTAAAAAGGATTTAGTTTCACTTGCTTGTTTTGATTATAAACATTTTTAAAGTTGTAAGAGTTTACAATATGCAACATTACACTAATTTTAAATAACTTAATTAGTAAATTTATATAAAATTATAAATATAATTAAAAAATAATTTAAATACAACTGTATCTCGCAGATAAAATATAAAATTATACCATTTGTTTAACGATATAATCGGATTAAAATCGACTGAACGGTCACAACATATATATTATTTTGAAATTTGATTTCTTAAACATTGGCCAAAACAGAAACTAAGGGTCACATTAATAAATTAAGCGATCGAAACTATGAACCTTCATCAAAGAGATCAAAATGCTTAAAGTGCAAAATCTGAATCTCGACCCTATTACGTCTAGATACATTAACTGACGTGGCAGGTTAGACACTGGGACCCACATATTATGTTCTGATTGGCTGGAAAGTCTCGTTGTCCGAGGGCCTTTGACTTTGTCCGTTTGTCAGTAACACGTACACTGGTTACAGTAATATTTAGGCAAAAAATTAATCTATTTTATTTTTATGGAAACATAAAATAATTATATATGTGGGCCCGAAAAAGCATATATTTATTCTGCCAACCCCAGATTTGTATTCTTCACTTGGTATAGAGTTGTTTACGGTGTACTTAGATTAATTTGTATTTTGATTTAATATTAAAATTTTTAAAACTTATATTTCCTCAATTTTATATCAAATTTTATTAAATTCTATTGAAATTAAAATTTATTTATAAAAAGCTTCTACAAATTGGTCGCAAATTCTCTTTTTTTTTTTTAAAAAAAAAAAAGCATCCTGATATACTCCTTAAGTTTTCCATTAGGCGTGTATTTTTCGACGTGCATTTATTTTACATACGAAATCTTCTAATTTTTCCTTTTTATTAGTATTTTCCTTATTTCGAAATCTCCAAATAAAACATATAATAACATAAAATCAGTTATTGTTCGATAAGAAGGAAGAATTGGTTCAACGGTGATTAGCTTTTGAAGGGACCAGTATTTTTGGTTTACTTGTCATCACAAAAAAAAAACCGAAAAATATATTTATTATATATTAGTTTATAACATGGATTTTAAAAAATAATAAAAGATCCGTAGCACGTCCAAATTTATATTTTTCATTTCTTTCATAGTGGTTCTGATAATTATTATGTCTAGGCTGGCGATAGAAAATTTCTTCTGGAATTTTCTTGGTAACAAAACAGATTCGATGTATCCGGACGATGTTTTAGATATTTAGCCTATCGTCTTCCCTTTTTCGTTGACTTACCAATATATTCATAATGTCACCATTTAAAATTTATATATATAATTAATCAGATTTTATGTTATTGAACAAACCACGTACGATTACGATAACAGTTGTAATGCTGCTATTTTGACTTTGCAATGTCAAGTAGTAACGTTTTTCATTTGTAATCATTTGCATATTCATTCGTTACTTGGCTTATTGCGTTTATTATAGTTTCCAGTCATTTTTCATACTCATACACACACACACACATATATATAGACCATATTATGTATGTATGTATGTATGTATGTATGTATGTATGTATGTATGTATGTATGTATGTATGTATGTATGTATGTATGTATGTATGTATGTGTGTATGTATGTATGTGTGTATGTGTGTGTCATTTGAGGGGAATTCGAATCGATATATCCGCAAAAGAGTGTATACTTATAATTATGGAAACCAATTATAGTACATGCATGATTCTTAATATATGCATATACAAGTTACAACTATTAAAACAATTATAACATGGATATATCATCCGATCTTACCCGACCAGATCCGTATAATCCAAACTAGTTAAGGTTCGGGTTAGCTTACAAACTCATTTAGTCCGTTATAATTCGGTCGTTTTTTACGCTATATTAGAGTGTGAGTTTATGTATCATGGATTGGATTACATCGATTTGGGGTTTTTTTTTTTTTGTAATGTTGGATTTATAATAGTTGTATAAAACTATGATCTTTATTTCATATGATGACTAACCCAAGGAAAAATCTCTCATATACCATATTGAATTATTTCGTTCACCATTAAAACCGTATAAAGCTTGTCCCCGACATCAACCTCTATTTATACACCAAAAAAATGATAAGATCTTCAACATTATCCTTATTCAATCTTGATCTTGATCTTGTTCCAAAGGTAACAAAATTCAATATCGCAGTGTATCATGTACATATAACAATTATATGATTCTTATCTTGTAATATCGATTCCGACAGAAACGACGTCAACTTAGTGTATTAATTGATACAGAAATATGCGAACACGGACACTCAGACTGGTCCGTTTTGCGTGAGTGTGTACACATCAACTATTACCAATTGACATTGGAATCTTTAGGATTCTTTTCAATTTTTTTCCCTAATGATGATTCTTGTTTATTTTCATTTTGTATTCTTAAATTATATTTCGATTATACAGTACACTTTATTCAAAAAATAAAGTGTCATTCGATTTATTGCTAAAAAAATCAAACATGTAATATATATATATATATATCCAACAAGGGCAAATTACCTTGGTCAACCCCTCTAACCTCTATCACACACGCACACACGCACACATATATATGAACTCTTTTATATTATTTTTTTATTTTCCGGCGAAAAAATGATATTTTTTTTACAAGACGATCAGAACTCATCAAGTTGCATGAAGAGTTGACCTAAACCATTTCACAACTTATATATATAAGGATGAGAATATCCACAAACATTATATGCTCATCCTATCACAAGTCTTCTAAGTATTAATCTTCTCCAAAGGTATTAACCCTAATAATGTTGAAATCTCTGCCGAAGCTCCTTTCTATACATTTCGAGATACAATACATGCAAAAAAAAAAAAAGTATATAACGATCTTTGATCTCTAACGAACATTTCATTTCATCGGTATCTCTTACAGGCAACAACTATCGTACGGATCACCATGGCTAAGTCTGGTCGTTCGGACATAGGGTCCGAACCACCACGGAATTCAACAGACGTCGGAAGTGTGGAAGGGGACAACATTACCATTCGCCACAGAGTGTCTTTGCCTCCGAAGCAAAACCTGTTTGTGCAGTTCGTAATGATCGTGAAAGAAATGTTCTTCCACGACGCCCCCCTTCGAGATTTCAAGGGTCAATAGAAGCCAAAGAAGTTCTTGCTCGCGGTCCAGGGCGTGTTCCCGGTTATCGGGTGGGCTAGAGAATACAACCTTGGCAAACTCCAAGGCGATATCATCGCCGGTCTTACCATTGCAAGTCTTTGTATTCCTCAGGTGATATGTCCAAACTCCTTATACTTGTGTTTTGAACTATTATATGAACAAAAAGGGACACGATCCGAAAACCATATAGTAGAGAAAAACCCACGTCAAAATGCCAAAATTCGAGTACCGAAAGGGTGCGTTCGGATACCATGGTCAATCCAAAATATTAAAGTTTAGAGTCAATCCATCATTTGGATGCATAAAAAGATATTATTAAATCTGGTGTTTGGATATGTTATATATGTGTGTGTGTATATATATATGAGCTCATACAGTGACTGTTGATTGCAGGATATTGCCTATGCAAAGCTCGCGAATTTGGATCCAAAATACGGACTTTGTGAGTTCTCCTGCTTGCCTTGTTGACAGAAATAATTTCGTAATAAGAGTATGAATATATAATAAGCCTAATTACATCAACTAAATATATATAAATAACCGAGGGCTCACAAAAAAAATGTAAATGAAAATGTTATTGAAGATACGAGCTTTGTACCACCATTGGTGTATGCGTTCATGGGGAGTTCGAGAGATATAGCCATTGGACCAGTGGCTGTGGTGTCTCTGCTGCTCGGAACTATGCTTCAAGACGTGATCGATCCCGTCAAACATCCGCGTGAATATCGCCGCCTCGCTTTCACCGCCACTTTCTTCGCCGGAATTGTCGAAGCCGGTCTCGGATTCTTCCGGTTATCTCTCTCTCTCTCTCTCAATATATATATATCATGCAATTGAAATAAAGAGAGAATAAGTTGGAGATGAATGATATATATATATATATTGGGCATGCAGGTTAGGGTTCTTGATAGATTTTCTGTCACATGCGGCGGTGGTAGGGTTCATGGGAGGAGCTGCCATCACAATCGCTCTCCAACAGCTTAAGGGTTTTCTCGGAATCAAGAAATTCACCAAGAAAACCGACATTGTCTCTGTTCTTCACTCTGTCTTCTCTGCTGCTCATCATGGTGTACGTATCTTCACCCTCTCCTTTATCATATATATATATATATATTAGTGTATGGTTATGGTCAGATATATATGGACTGGTAATACCTTTTATAAATAAAACACTCTCCTACAACCTTTGACATTTGTGCACAAAACTGCAGTATACAAATACACTCTCTTACATTAACACACCAGTACACATCACTCCGTTTCCTCTCAACAATGTTTTGAAACCGACCCAATTGATTACAGAATAATTCTGCAATGACTTCTAAAAACTATCAATACACATATTTATAGAGATAATTTAGTAACCGATAGAAACTTTCCAACCTTAACTGCAGAATTAAAAACTTTCAAATAATCGATTGAAACCACTCTTGAATCACATATCTAACAATTGGTCATTGCATTTTACTATGTATATTTACAACATTTAAAATACTGTCATAACCATATACATATAGCATTCTATGTTTATATAATCGGAATCTGTGTATTTAACATGTCACTTGTTTGCTTTTTTAACCATCATTTCCAGTGGAATTGGCGAACTATAGTCATCGGAGTCTGTTTCTTGTTTTTCCTCCTCGTCGCCAAATACATCGTAAGTAATTATTTCCCCCAATATATACATACACACACACATATATATATATACATATATATGTATTCTTCTAATTAAATGCTTCTTATAAATTTCAGGGGAAAAGAAACAAGAAACTATTCTGGGTCCCGGCAATAGCTCCCCTTACTTCGGTTATTATCTCGACTTTCTGTGTCTACATAACTCGTGCAGACAAAAAAGGAGTTCAAATTGTATCTCTCTCTCTCTCTCTCTCTCTCTCTTACTCTCTCTCTCACACACACATATGTGTGTATATATATATATATCAGTGAATTTGTGGGCATAATATATATATTGCCTCCATGAACATTGATTGGAATGAAATATATATCTGAAGGTGAAACACATCGATCAAGGAATCAATCCGTCGTCGGTTCATGAGATTTACTTCACGGGAAATTATGTCACCGATGGAATTCGAATCGGAGCCATCGCTGGTATGATCGCCCTAACGGTAAGTCCATACATATATATATATATATTGTCTAATAATGTTAAATTATATTAGAACTTGGCTACAAAGTCCTCCATGATCGACCGATCGTTATCTTAGACTTAGTTTTTGGCATTTTAAACCGAGCGTATCCTTTTTCGAAAAAACTTAACACGTTATAAAATTCATTACACATATGTACACGTACTTAATTCATCCATCATAGTCGTGGTATACATGTAAATGAATCTCATGAGATATTAAAATCCAACCAACCGTTTGTTCTAAAATATCCAACATTTCATCTGAATCCGAAAATCCTATAATACACAAACCAATCTAATAAAAGTAAACTGAAAACAAATCGATCTCTAATTTGAACAAATCACTCAACCAGATCTAAACCGATCAAAAGTGGCATAAACCATCTAATAAAAAGTCATATATATGTATGTAGTAAAAAATTAAATAATTTTTTGTGGGAATATATATTTCAGGAAGCAGTGGCGATAGGAAGAACATTTGCAGCGATGAAGAACTATCAAATTGACGGTAACAAGGAGATGATTGCATTGGGGACAATGAACATTGCCGGTTCAATGACTTCATGTTACATCGCCACTGGTACTATATTCTTTTTAAATATCTTTTAAATTATTTCCAATAATAGCCGATAAAATTGAGACGTTATATTAAATATGTGTGTGGTTATGTCGGTTTGGTTTAATTTGATTCGGTTTAATTTAGTTGTTTCTAGTTTGATTTGGTTAGGGTTTGTTTATATTTTTCTTGATCTTTATTTCTACTTGTATTTAAGGAATTTTTACTTTTTTTTTTATGAATAACATAGAGAAAATCTGCTTCTATTCTTTTGATTTCTTTCTGAAATCGAGTACAATAGAGTATACAATGAATTAAGGTGATGGTATTTAGGGTTTATATAGATGGGCTTATAGAATTCGGAGAGTCCAATTATATTGAATAGACTCGTGAAGACATTTGAGTTTGTAGATTTTAAAATAATTATAAGTAACAGAAATCTGACATAAAAACATAAAATCATGGCAGGATCGTTTTCGCGTTCGGCGGTCAACTACATGGCGGGTTGCAAAACGTCGGTCTCGAACATGGTGATGTCAGTGGTGGTTCTCCTAACGCTGTTGTTCATAACGCCTCTCTTCAAATACACTCCAAACGCGATTCTTGCGGCCATCATCATATCGGCGGTTCTCGGTTTGATCGATATCGAAGCCGCCCTTCTCATCTGGAAGATCGATAAACTTGATTTCTTAGCTTGTATGGGAGCTTTCTTCGGTGTCATCTTCGTCTCTATCGAGATTGGTCTCTTGATCGCCGTAAGTACAAAAGGGTATTAATTATTATCATAATTATAATTATGTTAAATCCACATCATGACAATTAATTAGATTAAATCTTACACTCTGAAAATATTCACATGAAATAATAATGTAAAGGGAAACATGTGCATGTTTGATGTTAGACCATATTGATCTAATCTGTTATTTTATATTTTTTAATAAAAATGAATCATATATACGAGACAGGTTGTGATATCTTTCGGAAAGATTCTATTACAAGTGACGAGGCCGCGAACAGCTGTTCTTGGGAAGATTCCACGAACGAATGTGTATCGCAACACCCAACAGTATCCTGAAGCCTCCAAGATTCCCGGAATCTTGATCATCCGGGTTGATTCCGCTATCTATTTTTCCAACTCCAACTATGTTAGAGAAAGGTACTTTTATCTTTACCTACGCATAAACAAAAAATGCATATATATATATATATATATGTATGTATGTATCTGTATTAAGTGATATCGATATATTTTATATCGAAATGTTTTTTTTTTGGGTGGCAGGACATTAAGATGGTTGGTAGAAGAAGAGGAAAAGGCCAAAGAGGCAGACTTACCCTCAATCAAATTCCTGATAATTGAGATGTCACGTAAGAAAGAACTCATTTTACATACGTACATACGTATATACGTACGGGCATAAACCAAAGTAAAAATTCAAAGCTACGTACGGGTTGAAAGCTACAGAGTATATACATGTAAACCACATTGACTGACTGGCTATATATAAGCATTTATGCATTAAAATTTGTCTAAATTTCCTAACATATATATATATATATATTATATTTATCAGCTGTAACGGACATCGACACCAGTGGCATACATTCCTTACAAGAACTTCACCAGAGTCTCGAGAAGAAAGAAATTCAGGTAACTAACAAAAATATCCAGCGTTGTCCATGCATTTTACTAAACATATTATTCACATAAAATTAGTACTAGTTTTATATGTGTGAAATAAAATCAATGCGTTATTTTATGAAAGCGAAGAGAATTTTCATTATCTTTTTCAGTACATTCTATTAAGTGAACAGGTTTTGTACATTGTTATTGTTCTTAATAATTATGAACAGCTTATTCTTGCGAATCCGGGACCGGTGGTGACGGAGAAGCTTCATTCGTCGAAGTTTGCCGACGAGATCGGAGAGAAAAACATCTTCCTCACGGTCTCTGACGCTGTGGCCGCCTGTGGCCCGAATTTGGCTCACGATCTAGCTTAATATTAATCTCTATGCATATAATTCATACATACACACACATATATATATATATGTGTGTGTATGTGCGTGTGTTAATATGAGAGAGATGAAACGAAGATTGGTTTGGGAAACATTTCGACATATGTATGCATATATATATATATAGTATTTGTATAATGTATGGATCTGAGTTTGCATGTTTTTTTCTCCTTTCATTTCTTTCTTGATTTGTGTTTGAGATGGATAAATAAGATGTACCCAACAATTCATCTTCTTATTTATTTATGTTGTCCTGTGATCTTAATATTTGGGTTTTTTTTATTATATTCATAATTTAAAAACGTGCCAACAGTCGAATTCTAATTATAGTCATTATTATATATATATATATATATATATAATAAATATTTAGTTATTATTAGAAAATAAAGGGCAAGGTGTGGTATGTGGTTTAGGTAAAGGTGTAGAATGAGAAAGTTGATTACATGGATAATTGGACAAGTAACCTGGTGGCTTAGTCAGACGTTGTGGTCGATCTTTGTTATCTTATATACATGATTCAGATGGTACAGGATCAGATATTACAGGATCAGGTTGTAAATGATTAAGTTCAGGTTCAGACAATGGATTTAATAACTCTGGTATAGTCACATGATCAAAATAAAAGGGATTTTGCTCTTGAGGAAAGAATTCAAGAGTAGAGTTAGAAAGATCTTGATTTTTAAATGGGAAAATACTCTCATGAAATGTCATATTTCTTGATATAGTTACATGACCTGTATCCATATCCAAGACTTTATATCCCTTAGTACCATGTGGATAACCTATGAAAACAGAAGACTTGGCTCTCAGTGAAAACTTGTTTCTATCTTTTGTAAGAGTACAAACATAGCAAAGACAACCAAATACTTTTAAATTTGAGTAAAATTAGGTTTTGTATTTGTGAAAGCTTTAAAAAGTGTTTTATTCTTCAAAAGAGGGATAGATGTTCTATTGATCAAATAAACTGCTCTAAGCACACAATCACCCCAAAACGTTAATGGAACATTCGATTGAAACAATAAAGAACGAGCCACATTTAAAATATGTTGATACTTTCGCTCAACAACAGAATTCTGCTTAGGTGTATAAGAACATGAATGAAAATGTTCTATTATCCTTTATCAGAAAACAATTTTCGAAACTGTAATTATGGTGCATTGTCAGATCTTACTGACTTCACCTTTAAATCAAACTGTGTCTCAATCAGATTAATAAAACTGGAAAACTTTTCAGAAACATCACATTTGTATCTCAACAAATATAGTCAAGTAACTCGAGTGCAGTCATCCACAATGGTTAAGAAATATCTATAGCCTTCACATGTAGGAACATGAAATGGTCCCCAAACATCAATGTGAACAAGATCAAAAGATGCTGAAGATAATTTTCCAGAAAAAGGAAATGAAAGCTGTTTTTGTTTCCAACGGATGAATCCGTTTGAATTTCGTCGTTAGAAATCGGTGTCCGTTGGACAACCATTGGAATTTTCAACGGAATTTCAACGAATTTTTCCGTTGGAATTTTCCAACGAATTTCTAACCGCAATCCGTTGGAATTTTTCAACGGCATTTCCAACCGCAATCTGTTGGAATTTTTCAACGAAAAATTCAAAACATATTCTCATCCGACCCTGACCTCGACTACGATCCCAAACCCGACCCCGACCGCGACCACGATCCCAAAACCCGACCTGACCCCGACCACGATCCCGAAGCTCACTTCCCAGTAGGTCACCCATCCTTCTACTAATTCAGCTCAATCTTTCTTAACCCTAGAGTTCCAATATATAAATATTTATACGTATATATGTATATATATTTACGTATATACATATTCGAATTCATATATATATATGTATAATATATATTTGTTATGTATATATATATGGTTAATATATACTTATTCATATATATATATATATATATATATATACACATTATATTTGTATAAAAAAAATATATATACACAAAATATACCTATATTTATACATATATATATACACAAAATATACATGTATTTTTATATATATATATATACGTATAAATATATAAAATACATATATGTAAATATACATATATATATATTAGTATATATATTTTTCAATTAAAATCCAAATTTCCAACCGATATCCGTTGGAATTCCGTTGGATTTGTTTTTAAAAAAAAATCAAAAATATTTCCAACCGACATCCGTTGGAATTTGTTTTTTACAAATTTCCAAAAAAAATTCCAACAGACATCCGTTGGAATTCCGTTGGAATTTTTTTCCAACCAACATCCGTTAGAAATTTTCAACCGATTTTTCCAACGAATATCCGTTGAAAATTTCCAACAGATATCCGTTGGAAATACCGTTGGAAAATTTCAACCCAATTTTTCAGTTGCATACGTTGAAAATTCCGTTAAAAATTTTCAACGGGCGGTTCCCGTTAGAAATTTCAACGGAAATCGTCGTTGAAACGCCGTTGAAAACTGTTGAAAATCCGTTGAAAAATTTTCAACGGACAAATCTGTTGGAAAATCCGTTGGAATTCGATGATTTTTTTTTTGTAGTGATAGAACAATGATCAAAATGAGAAGAAGAATATTAGAAAAATGGTAAAGAAAAATTTGGATTATGTGGTGGTTATCGAAAAGAATATAAGAAAGGGAAATAATATCAAAATCACTAATTACTTATCATCAATCTCGTACATAATCCTATCAATACCTCAATATTATCCATTTGAGTATATTTGATAGGATTTTCATCTCCATTCACCTCCTTCATGTTATTAGCCGTTTGTAATATATATATACATACATTACTTACATATGCTTCGTACGTACGTACGTACTCAATACACGTGTACAAATGCATACGTATGCATGGATATATACGAAGGATATATGTATTATGTTTATGGATTCATGTTCGGGAGGTGGAAAATGAGTGACGGGTGGACTGAGGTTTCTTCGGACATACGTCTTTTATGTATAATATTTGGTCCTTGAGTTATAACATGATTTCTGATATTTAAATTTCTTATCCGTTTTTTGTTTGTTTGTTTGTTTGTGTTTTGTGGATAATACATGAGCCGTCCCTTATAGTGTGGCAAAGCAAGAAAATTTAAATTCTTTTTAATTTCGTGTTCGAAAATGGATTTTGAGCGATTTTTATTACCAAATTAAAGGTCTGAGATGTTTACATACAAAAAATAAACATGAAGCGAAGAAGAAAACAATCTCTAAACAAAGTAAACCAAACTGAATCCACGAAATAATTCACGTTTGAAATATTAAAAATATAAAATTCAAGGATACAGTACACAGAGTAATTTATGATGATCCAATATCGACAATTTTGTAAATACAAACGTGTTCGAATAATCCCGACATTATCTTTAGGTCGTGTAGCACGATCTTGAAAAACCATGTGTCGCTATCCAAATACTTCTGAAATTGCGATTTTTGTAATACCATGCTACCAAACTTTATTTATTTATTTATTATATTTTCCCGTAAAGAACTGTATTTTTTAGGAATTGACGTTTGGATTAGGTTTCGAGGAATCGAACCGTACCGAATCGAAAATTTCGGTATTTTTTTTCGAATCTAACCATTCAAAATTCTCAAACACTATATTTTTATATAACCGAATTTTTCAGAATAGAATTGAACCGAATCGAACTTTATAAAATTCTAAAAAAAACAATTTTTTTTTAAGAAAATCTAATTTTTTTAATAAAAATCAAAATCGAATTGTATTGAAACTGGAATCGAACCGAACCAAAAATTATACGATACTAATTTGGTACATTATTTTAGAACATCGAATAAACTATTTCTAAACCGAATCCAAAAAGTCCACCCTAGTATTCTGATTTTGAATTTTTCATTTTTATTCAACTTTATATTATATGTCGTGGTGGTATTCGAAAAGAATGTGTCATGCTACCACGTTATAGTGATTAGATTAAACCACCATAGCTCTTTTTACGATATTATTCTAAAAACTAGTTGATGAATTAAGGAAATATGATCAAGAATGTGTCATGATATATGTGGGTGTGGGTGTTCATAATATACGTATATACGTTAAAACAAATTATGGATAAGATAAGAACCCTTGGATATGTTGATATTTATATTTTCCATAATAAAAATATAAATAAATATTTGAAGCTTCTCCGTTAATCGTTATAATTCTATTGGAAAATTAAAGTCTTGAAATATCAAGAGTAATAAACCATCAAATATAATAGAAATTCCACCGGAACTTTTAATACTAAATAGAACGTGCAAAATATAGTTGTGTACACAGTCATAATTTGAAAAAAAAAATATAGTTTCACTCGCTGGTTTTGATTATAAACATTTTTTAAATTGCAAGAGTTTTACAATATGCAACATTACACTAATTTTAAATAACTTAATTAGTAAACTTTATATTCAATTATAAATATAATTAAAAAATAATTTAAATACAAACACTTTTTGCAATTAAAATATAAAATTATATCATTTGATCAACGATATAATCGAATTAAAATCGGCTTAACAGTCATAACATATATCTTATATTGAAATATGATTTCTTAACCAAAACAGAAACTATGGTCTATGGGTCAAATTAATAAATTAAAACGATCGAAATAATATAACTATGAACATTCATCAAAGAGATCAAAATGCTCTAGTGCAAAATCTGAATCTAGACTCAATTACATCTAAATACATTTAAACTGACGTGGCACAGTGTTAGATACTGGGACCCATATGCTATGTTCTGATTGGCCGGAAAGTCTTAGTTGTCCCGGGGACTCTTTGTCGGTAACACGTACGCCGGTTGTTAATATTTAGGCAAAAATTAAATCTTATTTTTATGGAAACATAAAATAATTATATATGTGGACCATAAAAGCATATATTTATTATACAAACCCTTGAAGGGACCAGTATTCTTTGTTTATTTCTCATTCCAAAAAAACCCGAAAAATATATATTTATTATCCAAATGAGAAGCTTAAACCTATTAGTATAAGGATTTGATTATTTATTTCTAACATGGATTTTCAAAAATAATAAAAGATCCGTAGCACGTCCAAATTTATATTTTTCATTTTTTTCATAGTGGTTCTGATAATTATTATGTCTAAGCTGGCGATAGAAAATTTCTTCTGGAATTTTATTGGTAACAAAACAGATTCGATGAATCCGGACGATGTTTTAGATATTTAGCTTATCGTCTTCACCTGTTTGCGCATTTCCTAATGATCGTGAGAGAGATGTTCTTCTACGACGCTCCCCTTCGAGACTTCAAGGGTCAATCGAAGCCAAAGAGGTTCTTGCTCGCGGTCCAGTGTGTGTTTCCAGTTATCGAGTGGGCGAGAGAATACAATCTGGGCAAACTCCAAGGCGATATCATCGCCGGTCTTACCATTGCAAGTCTTTGTATTCCTCAGGTGATATGTCCAAAATCCGTCTACTTGTGTTTTGAACTATTATATGAACAAAAAGGGGCACGATCCAAAACCATATAATAGAGAAAAACCCACGTCAAAATGCCAAAATTCAAGCACCAAAAGGGTGCGTTTGTGCTCTCTCAGACTCGATCGGATACCGTGGTCAATCTAAAATATTGAAGTTTTGGATGCATAAAATTTCGTGATTTTCAATAAATATATAGGTAGATTTTATAGCATATATGAATACTTCCTAATCTAAATGATACTTATATTTCTAATCTAAGTGACAGTATCTGCATATTTCGTATATTTCTCCAATGTCATTTTTTTTTCCTTTAGCTAAAAAGATATTATTAAATTTGATGTTTGCATGTGTTATATATATATATATATATATATATGTATGTATGAGCTCATACAGTGACTGTTGATTGCAGGATATTGCCTATGCAAAGCTCGCAAATTTGGATCCAAAATACGGACTTTGTGAGTTTTCCTACTCGGCTTGTTGACAGAAATAACTTCATAATTTTTGTATAACCGATGAAGAGACTTTATTATGAAGTTGCATCGGCTTGTGATCTAAACCAACATATATAATTTGATGTGGCGCCTAATCAGAATATGAATATAATAAGCCTTACATCGGCTAAACTTATAACCGATGCCTCACAAGGAAAAAAAATGTTATTGAAGATTCGAGCGTTGTACCACCATTGGTGTATGCGTTCATGGGGAGTTCGAGAGATATAGCCATTGGACCAGTGTCCGTGGTGTCTCTGCTGCTCGGAACTATGCTTCAAGACGTGATCGACCCCGTCAAACATCCGCGTGAGTATCGCCGCCTCGCTTTCACCGCCACTTTCTTCGCTGGAATTGTCGAAGCCAGTCTCGGATTCTTCCGGTTATCTCTCTCTCTCTCAACGTATATATATACATGCATGCAATTGAAATAGAGAGAGAATAAGTTGGAGATGAATGATATATATGATATGTATGGGGCATGCGCATGCAGGTTAGGGTTCTTGATAGATTTTCTGTCACATGCGGCGGTGGTAGGGTTCATTGGAGGAGCTGCCATCACAATCGCTCTCCAACAGCTTAAGGGTTTTCTCGGAATCAAGAAATTCACCAAGAAAACCGACATTGTCTCTGTTCTTCACTCTGTCTTCTCTGCTGCTCATCATGGTGTACGTATCTTCACCCTCTCCTTTACTATATATATATATATATATATATATATATATATATATATATATATTTCTATATATTC
>NW_010965372.1:8733553-8779910 GCF_000463585.1 Tarenaya hassleriana | reverse complement strand
TTTTTCTATATATATATATATATATATATATATATATATATATATATCATTCTATATATTCATGTAATTGGGATCTGTGTATTTAACGCGTCACGTACTTGCTTTGTTTGATCATAATTTCCAGTGGAATTGGCAAACTATAGTCATCGGAGTCTGTTTCTTGTCTTTCCTCCTTGTCGCCAGATACGTCGTAAGTAATTATTTCCCACAATATACACACATATATATATATATGCATATATATGTATTCTTCTAAATGCTTCTTATAAATTTCAGGGAAAAAGAAACAAGAAACTATTCTGGGTCCCGGCAATAGCTCCCCTTACTTCGGTTATTATCTCGACTTTCTGTGTCTACATAACTCGTGCAGACAAAAAAGGAGTTCAAATTGTAATCTCTCTCTCTCAAACACACACACACATATATGTGTGTACATATATCAGTGAATTGGTGCGTGTAATATATATATTGCCTCCATTAACATTGATTGGCATGAAATAAATATCTGAAGGTGAAACACATCGATCAAGGAATCAATCCGTCTTCGGTTCACGAGATTTACTTCACCGGAAATTATGCCACCCATGGAATTCGAATCGGAGCCATCGCCGGTATGATCGGCCTAACGGTAAGTCCATGTATATATCTATAGATTTTGTCTAATAATGTTAAATTATATTAGAGCTTGGCTGTACAAAGTGTACGGAACTGTTGGTATCAAAAGCAGAAGGGGAAAAGAAGAAGCTAATTTCATGACAAATGGTATAAGAAAAATGTGACGATTGGCGATTACAAAAGACTTTTAGATTCAAACTAATTAAGAAGAATATTTTATCTTACATAAAAAGATAAATGATGAATCCGAAAAAAAAATAAACGAAGAACAAAACTTGTGATTTTTTTTAAAAATATTTGTATTTCATCTGAATCCGAAAATCCTAATACAAAAACCAATCTAATAAAAGTAAACTGAAAACAAACCAATCTCCCATTTGAACAAATCACTCGACCGACATATTATAAAAAAAATACCCCTATTTTGATACGTGAATTTCGGATCATACCCTTTTACATTTTTTTTGGGTGATCGGGTGTGACCATTGTGACCATTGTGACCACTAAAATTATATGGTAATTTCACTAGTCTCACCGTTTTAAATTTATATGGTGATTATATTGGTTATACTGATCATACAAAATAAATTAAAGAAGGTATTCTCTAAATTTGATATAATACCTACCCGGGGCAACCACATCTAAAGCGGTAAAAAATGGCATAAACCATCTAAGAAAAAGTCAATATATTTATACAGTAAAAAATTAAATAATTTTTTTTGTGGGAATATATATTTCAGGAAGCAGTGGCGATAGGAAGAACATTTGCAGCGATGAAGAACTATCAAATTGACGGTAACAAGGAGATGATTGCATTGGGGACAATGAACGTTGCCGGTTCAATGACTTCATGTTACATCGCCACTGGTACTATATTCTTTTTAAATCTCTTAAATTTTTTCCAATAATAACGATAAAATTGAGATATTATATTAAATATGTGTTTGGTTATGTCGGTTTGGTTTAATTTGATTCGATTTACTTTAGTTATTTCTGGTTTGATTTGCTTAGGGTTTGTTTATATTTTTCTACTTGTATTTAAGGAATTTTTCTTTTTATTTTATGAACAACAGAGAGAAAAACTGCTTCTATTGTTTTGATTGCTTCCTGAAATATATTACAATAGTATATAATGAATTAAGGTGATGACATTTAATTAGGGTTTATATAGATGGGCTTATATAATTCGGAGAGTCAAATTATATTGAATAGACTCGTGAAGACATTTGAATTTGTAGATTAAAAAATAATTATTAGGTAATAGAAATCTGACAAAAATACAAAAATACGGCAGGATCGTTTTCGCGTTCAGCGGTCAACTACATGGCGGGATGCCAAACGCCGGTCTCGAACATAGTGATGTCAGTGGTGGTTCTCCTAACGCTGTTGTTCATAACGCCTCTCTTCAAATACACCCCAAACGCGATTCTTGCGGCCATCATCATATCGGCGGTTCTCGGTTTGATCGATTTCGAAGCCGCCCTTCTCATCTGGAAGGTCGATAAACTCGATTTCTTAGCCTGTATGGGAGCTTTCTTCGGTGTCATCTTCGTCTCTATCGAGATTGGTCTCTTGATGGCCGTAAGTACAAAAGGATATTAATAATTATCAGAATTATAATTATGTTAAATCCACGTCATGACAATTAATTAGATTAAATCTTACACTCTGAAAATATTCACATGAAATAATAATGTAAAGGGAAACATGCGTTTGATGTTATATCATATCGATCTAATCTGTTATTTTATATTTTTTAATAAAAATGAATCATATATACGAGACAGGTTGTGATATTTTTCGGAAAGATTCTATTACAAGTGACGAGGCCGCGAACAGCTGTTCTTGGGAAGATTCCACGAACGAATGTGTATCGCAACATCCAACAGTATCCTGAAGCCTCCAAGATTCCCGGAATCTTGATCATCCGGGTTGATTCCGCTATCTATTTTTCCAACTCCAACTATGTCAGAGAAAGGTACTTTTATCTTTACCTACGCATAAACAAAAAATGCATATATATATATATATGTATGTATGTATCTGTATTAAGTGATATCGATACATTTTATATCGAAATGTTTTTTTTTTTGGGTGGCAGGACATTAAGATGGTTGGTAGAAGAAGAGGAAAATGCCAAAGAGGCGGACTTACCGGCAATCAAATTCCTGATAATTGAGATGTCACGTAAGAAAGAACTCATTTTACATACATACATACATGCATGCATACGTGCGTACATACATACATACGTACATACGGGCATAAACCAAAGTAAAAATTCAAACCTACGTACGGGTTGAAAGCTACAGAGTATATACATGTAAACCACATTGACTGAAAATTTGTCTAAATTCCCTAACATATATATATATAAATATTATATTTATCAGCTGTAACGGACATCGACACTAGTGGCATACATTCCTTACAAGAATTTCGCCAGAGTCTCAAGAAGAAAGAAATTCAGGTAACTAACAAAAATATCCAGCGTTGTCCATTCATTTTACTAAACATATTACTCACATAAAATTAGTATTAGTTTTATATGTGTGAAATAAAATCAATGCGTTATTTTATGAAAGCGAAGAGAATTTTCATCATCTTTTTCAGTACATTCTATTAAGTAAACATGTTTTGTACATTGTTATTGTTCTTAATAATTATGAACAGCTTATTCTTGCGAATCCGGGACCGGTGGTGACGGAGAAGCTTCATTCCTCGAAGTTTGCCTACGAGATCGGAGCGAAAAACATCTTCCTCACAGTCTCCGACGCTGTGGCCGCCTGTGCCCCGAATTTGGCTCACGATCTAGCTTAATATTAATCTCTACGAATATAATTCATACATACACACATATACATATGTGTATGTGTGTGTGTGTGTGTTTATATGAGAGAGATGAAACGAAGATTGGTTTGGGAAACGTTCGATATATATATATATATATATATATGCTGATTGCAAATAATTTTAAAAAATATTTTGATAAAATCTTCACACAACTCCGACTTTTTTTGGTTTAATGTGATTGTTATATTACTACCAAAAAAATAATCCGAAGGTTTACATGAATTTAACATGTACCAAAGATCCCGAGAGATAATGATTTATATTACAAGTGAACAAAAATAACGAAGACTTAAATCTCAGTCATAATATATAAGGCGATACCATTGTTGGAGGGGGTCATTTGATCCGGTAGAATCCGGCTTGTGCAAGGTTATGAGTATGTTCCGCGTTATCCTATCGATCTTGAACCACAATTGTTGTGGCGAGTTTGCGACGTCTTTATGTGTCCGTCTCTCCTTTCATTTTTTTCTTGATTTGTGTTTGAGATGGATAAATAAGATGTACCCAACAATTCATCTTATTTATTTATGTTGTCCTGTGATCTTAATATTTGGGTTTTTTTCGATTATATTCATAATTTAAAAACGTGCCAACAGTCGAATTCTAATTATAGTCATTATTATATATATATATATATGGGTTAAATTTTAATTATGAAAAAAAAACTAAAATAAATAAAAGATTAAATTCACCATTCTTATAAACATCAAATTTACCAACGTAACCGAAGATGAAATTCGTTTGTAATTTACGCCTCAATATTTTCTATTATTTATCCAAATTATTTCATAGGTTAGCACTAATGTCGACAAAAAATAAATGAGGCTACGAGGTATACAAAGAGGAGCTTCACTGTCAAATCAAAAGTGAGCCCTAAAAGTTATCTAATGGACACAAGCAACCAAGTTGCTTGGAACTGAAGCAACCCCTCCGGTATCAGCCCAACACCTTCCGAAGTGCATCCACCAACTGTTCTCTCCTTGATGGCTCCACCTTCATCGCGATTCAGATTCATAACCACAGTCAGATCTCCCATTAACACGCAAAAAAGCCAAGAACATCACATCGGAAACTAGGGTCTCTTTACCTTGTTTAGCAGACTAGCAATTCCGAGAGGCAGAGCTTGCAGATCCGAAGGCGAATCTCCAATCTCCGACAGTTGATTCAGCAGTTTCTGCAATCTCAGCTCCTTCACTTTCGTTTCGTAGTTCCCGACATCGTTCTTCCATGTAAAGAACGCTTCATCGTCTGTCCACGCGTTTTCTTCCTTCCCCTTCGCGATTTCGGATTCAGAAAACCATTTCTGGATCAAACCCATTGCGGTTTTATACGGTAAATTCTCTCCGGCAGCTTCTCTTATGGATCTGACCAGAGAGCTCTCTGAAATTCTCCGGTTGAGCTTCTTGTAGAAGAAAACCCGTGAGTTGCTCAAGTTCACGACACTTCTCATCACTCCTTTCGCTGCCATTCTCATCGACGTGTCATGAAGCTCCGCGAATTTCGTGGCGATTTGGATGTAAACCGGTAAAAGCTGTTTTTCTCTTGCCTTGATCTGCTGTTGCAGAAGCTCGATGTCTCCGTAAGCTCCAGTTCGCTTCGATTCTTGCAGATTCGCTTTCAGATCGATGAGTTTCCCATCAAGCCTTCCCATGCATTCTAACAACTCTTTCGTTCGGAATTTTATCTCTATCGTTCCCTCCGGCTCGAGTACGTTGCCTCTAGCAGTTCCATCGGCATACATTTCGACATAATCCGAGTTTATCCGGCTATCGATCACCACCCAAGCTCCACCTCGTAGCTCACCCATCATGGGGATGTATACGAATACTGGCTGCCGATATGTTCTGAGATTTTCGACTATCGTCGAACCTGCCTGGAGAATTCCCTCGAAAAGATCCCTCTGCCCACCCGAAAACCCTCTCCAGTTTGCGAGGATAAACAATGGCAGCTCCTCCCGGTTGAAATCCATGAGGGCTTGAGCCGTCTTGGTCGCTGAATCTGGAAACCAGACCTGCCCGGCTTGAGGGACCACTCTTTCGTGTGAGTCGAGCTGTCCCGGATCGGCCGGGATGATCTGCATCACGGTTTGCGTCTCGACAGCCACCACTCCGACAGGAATTCCCCCGAGCTTTGCTCTACCGGTCACAACAGTTCTAGCCCAGCTTTCGAGAGTCTCGACAAAGCTATCTTTATCGAAGATTCCGCCAAGCCATTTACCGGAACTGTCAGTAATGCCGGCTATGGCAGCTCGTGGGTCGCAAGAATTCTCCGGAACATACTCGACAGATCTCTCCGGCGGATCCGATGGAGCTAAAATGGGAAGCGGACCGCCCATGTAAGCAGGAACATAGCTCAGCCATTTGAGAATCGCTGATATGCCTTCGAGATCATCAGATACCGTAAGATGAACGACGCCATTCGTCGCCATGATTTTCGGCCCGCCGAGTTGCATGTGAGAGCTATAGACCTCCCGGCCAAGCAGTTTGTTCAGCGTAGAAAATCCTGTCAAGATTATCGGCTGGTCTAGTCTCTGTATGCACCGCATGCCCAGGCGAGCGAGGTACGCACCGATTCCGACTGTTCTTCCACTGACAAATGTCAAAGTGAACGTTTCGTTGTAAGCCCTCGAGTACGCACCCGCAATTGCTCCACTTCCAGTCAAGTTCTCGACTCCTATACCATCTTCTTTACCGACAATTGTGTCAATCACCCATCTGATTTCTCCGCTAGGAAGCTTCATTTCATGTGCAATGACCGATGATCCAATTCTCGTGTAGTCATCGAGGCTTAGGTACAAATAATGAAACCCATTCTCGGGAGACGATTCATCCGACCATCCGACTTTGAAACAGGCCTTGACTTCCTCGGCTACACCCAGCCGGGCGCCGGAATTTGCTGCCAAGTAAATCAGGGGAAGCTTCTTCTCGCATGCGAGTTCAGTAACAGCGAGGAAGAACGCATCCTCCTTCGGGCCAAAGGAACCAGCTCTGAACGTCACATCATTGGCGACTACGAGAATTTTTCGGCCCAAAGGAAACTCGGGAGTCGACATCTCCATGAACCAAGCCACCATTCCAATGTCGTTAAGACCCAGTGACCGTTCAACCGTAACAAGAGGCGTACACGAAGAACCTTCAGAATTCGAGAACACCAGCTCTGTGACGTTCATCAGAACATTCCTGCAGGGTTTACTCACTCCCGGGTGTTGTGATGCCCACACCTGATCCAAGGCTGTCTCGAAGGCCTGAAAAAGAGCAAATAAAACGTAAAAGACAGAATTGAAAGCGACAAGCAGAAGGAATTCTGCATAAAATAGCGGAATTAGATACTCACAAGAGGGAAATCATAGCAATAAGTCGTGTTACTTCTCCTTGCCGCTAGACGTTGCCTGTCCAAATATCCGAGAGGCTGATAATGAGCATTGATCCGTGTCCCGTGGAGAGGACCTTTCTTCGATATCGAATGGTAAATCAAACTGTTCTTGCCAGTGGCTTCTAGTTCCCGGTATATCTGATGGATCAAATCACAAGCAGTTCAAGATGTTTACTCTGTTGAAACTACTAGGTGGGCAAGGGTCCGTACCCGAGATTTTCAGGTTATCCGAACATCTCAAGTCTTATGAGATATTACCAGATCTCGAATCTATTTTGGTCGGGTACCCAAAACTCGGATACCTGAGATATCTTTCGGATATCCAAGGTATTCGAACCAAAGTTTAAGTATGAAATTTCAAATTGTTTCAAAATAAGTATCATATATTATGAGTTGACTTGGGTCGGATACCTAAAACTTTCGGATTACTTGAATCTGAACTCGAAATTTCAATGGGTTTTATATGTGAAATCGCTAAAACCTATAGAGGCAAAACTGTTACATTACTTTCATTCGATATGCGCGGGTAATACCCGATCTAGGATCCAAGTAACCAAACTCGAACCCACAGACCGAGTTGGCACCCGAATTTCGGATTATTTTTTGCCAAGCGAGACTTACATGTACAGTGCATGTATGTCCGGTCACATTCGTTACCAATACCCTCCAAGCACCATTTGCTAGCCCCGAAGATTCCAACCAAAGCCGCACTTCCCATTCACAGACACCTAACCTGTGCATTCTCGGGCCGACCGACCCGTGAATTTCTCGGGCTGCTTCTTCTAAGATCACCTCAACTGTAGTTTCTTCATGTTCAGCCATCACTTCAACTCTTCTGCAAGAAATTACATCGAAGGTCAAGAAGACGAGATAATAATGGAAGAACAAAGACTTTCTTCTCGAAAGATAAAAGGGATAGCAACCTCGGGTAAGGCACAAGGTCATCAATCTGCTGCTCACGTAAAATGCAAAGGAACATATGTGCATGATCCGGTTTCACTGTAGCATTGTGTGAAATCAGTTCCAGTTCTTCCATGGCAGCCATTAAAGACCTGAAGATGCATTTCGAGGTAAAGGGCATCGAGAAAAGTGTTTGGCTGAGTTGGTTATCTAGCCCTTGCTGCATCGTAAACCCTTCGTTCATCGTGGACTGTCTAACAAGCGATCTGAGGAACATCCTCTTGATCGGCACTGGCTTGTCAGTGACGGTATACAAATGCCATTGACGGTCCCGCGAAGGCGTATACTGTATATTCTCGTACCCTTTAAGCTTATCCTGCATCAAGAAGCAAACAGTACACAAATCATTACACAGAAAGGAAGAACCGTAAAAACTAAGTTATACACGTAAAGAGGCAAGATCATGGACCAGCTCGAGGTAGATGGACAAAGGAGGTTCGAGATGACGCAACAATGGCTCCTCATAGTAATTTTGTTTCTCCGATGACCAATGAAATGAATGTCTCATCGGTGCTCGCCCTTCATCTCTCTGAATTATACAGCTAATCACACCGACCCCTGCAGAACAAAGGCTCGAGCTGACTTCTTCCTCTTTAAGTATTTTAGCCAACTTGTTTATTCTCTCCTGAGCTTGATCCTCATCCCCACTGCAGAATATCAACAACAACGGCATCAAATTATGCGGGGAATAATCGTAACTTTAGCTAGTTTATAGACGTTGTAGTACGTTCCGGTACCTATCCTGAAGCAAAGACATCTGATTATTGATGCCCACCAGAGCAATATGCATCATATTACCAAAGACAACTGCTCTGGGAGATTCATGGGCATCGTGGTTTGTTTCTCTCAATGCTGCACTTATTATACTCGTAAGAAATTGCAGGGATTTGATTATAACCATAGCTCCCCATTTTCTCTTGCTGTGTTTCTCAACCAACCCTTTATCAAATGCCTCCTGATGTTCTGTACTGCTGTTCTTCCTCTCCATATGCTCCTCCAGGAACTCCCAAGAAGCAATAAGACCAGACCGATGCCACTGCATCCTCACACTATCTTTAACGAGGTATGGCTGACGACACAAGTGAAAAGTTAAGTAAAGCCAAGGTTGTCCTTATTGAGTAGATAGAGGGTATACAAGAAAGGATTTTGATGGATAAAGGGTGAAAAAAATATGAATTCTAACCTGATATAATCTGCGGATATAAGTCTCGACCACCCGTCTCTGAAGTGTGTGATCGCTGTGGTCAAACAGTCCGACGAGGGCATCTTCAACGGCTAATGGAGCGCTGACAAGATCTTCCATTCTTTCATTAATGGCACTCTTCCTCTTGGGAGTATCCATATTCTCACCATCCTCCGTAAACATTTCTAACTCGGAAAGGCTTCTGGCAATGTTTGAACGAAGTTCACTCAGTTTGGTTTGTTCCAGCAACTGACTCGCCTTGAGCGCCAACTAATACAATAGAGAACTGATCATTAGCCTGCATGTATTATCATCCGAAGTATCATAAAACCTAAAGGAACCTGAAAGTACCTCGGAATAGTTAGTATGATTAAGTGCTGAGAATCTGATAAGCTGATCTCTATATGCAGCAGGATTAGGGTAAACAAGCTGCTCCATCAGCCGGAGAACGAGTTTGTTCTTGTTTTTGATGCCCTGCCAAGAAGAATGATCAGGGTAATGGTTCGGTAATGTAATAGGTTTTTCTTCTGATAAAGAAACAAGGAGACACGATGGAGATGAGAGAAGGATAATAACAAAACCTGGTGTGAGAGAACAATATCGACAATCTTCAACAGATCTTTCTTGTATTGCTGACGAAGACGTTCTATAACATCAGCCTGAACAAAGTACAATGACATAAGATGCGGAGATAGATGTGGAAAACAGGACACTACAAACTAATGAACGATATATTACCTGAATGTTGTCATTGAATAATTCTTCTACGGAGAGATATTCTTGGAAAAGAGATTGCACTATAAAACGGGCATGACTTTCCCTCCCGCCTTCGTAAGACTTCACAAGACTCATCAGTGGTTCAACGAGCCTTTCAAGGGCTCCTCTCTCTTTTTCACCGCAGGATGATAGATGAGCCTGTATCAAGACGTGGACCGGGAATAGCGTTCTTCAGAGGCAAAAAACAAGACAAGAAAACAAATCTTGGACAGTGATGCGGTGAGAGGGGTAAATCACCTCGAGAACGGCCCTTAGTAATTTGGCAGGGAAATCCACGTTCTGGGAATTTATTGAGATACCCTCAAACTCCCTATATTTCAGCTCCAACTGATAAAAAAAGGTTTAGAACAAAAAGCATTCAAATGTCTCGGAATGTGAAGCAGAATAATAACAAGTGCATAAATGATTACCGCATTTCTGAGATCTTTAGGTAAACGTGTAGCTAGAACTGCAAAACACTCTTGCCACTGAAGGAACGGGAGTTCAGGGCTATCTAGGCAGTTAAGCAGGTCTTGAACCACCTGCATTACATTTGCTATCTTGTGAGTTAAAGATTCTTTGAGCCAAGTTAAGTCTAACAACTAAAACAGGAAGAAAAGAATCGCTTTACCTCATCGACATTATGCTCATAACCGGCAAGAATCATGCGAGCTGCATTTAAACTTGCAGCACATCTCTGATGAACTTTACCAGCTATTGCAGTTGGAGGCCCCAATCTTGGAAAGCTTCCATGGAAAGGCTCGGCCTTTCTTACAGCTGAAGGGTCATCAAGATCGAGCTTGGCTATCAGCTCACCAGCCTGTCGACAAAATAATGAATGGACTATCAATTTAGAGAAAAGGGTAGAAACAAACAGTTTATATAATGAGGACTGGAACTGGAACGTGGTGTTTACCTGCATGGCTTGCCCTTCTGACATTTTGAAATGGATAACTCCTGAAGCAGGTGAAAGAAGTGGCATGCACATCTTCATGACCTCAACTTCCGCATAGGGTGTATCAGCATCAATATGGCTGTTATCTGAAACCAGATATCTCAGCAGCTTGCATGGTGTCTCGGCCATCAATTTCGAGGGATCATGATCATTCTAAACAAACCGAGCAAAATACGTTACTGCATTCATATTGTTTTTCAGAAAACTGCAAAAGTAGAAAAGATAAAACAGAGAAAATTATGTGGAAACCTGTAGCAAACATGTTCTTCCATCAATAAGAAGACGGGTTCCCGCCGCTTCTTCCTCTGCATATATCACATGGCTGTTGCCATCCAACTGCGACAAAACAGGGGAAGTAAACCAAAAGAGGTTAGAAATTTCTAAAGATAGTGGCAAAACACATCATATAACCATCTTTCTCTTTCATAATCCATGACCAAGGATCAGAAAACCTGCCTGCATCAGCAGACCTCCATCACGTAGAGTGTGTATTTCTGCTACAACTTCAGAGTTGTTCATTCTTAGCCTGTAGCTTCCTGGTCCAGCCCGAACCACATCAATCTAAAAAATAGAATTGTTGAAGTGGGTGAGCCAGTTCCCTTTCTGGGTAACCATATTTTGAATACAAAGATAGAGTATGTTGACACTATTGAAACACATACAGTGTACTTGCTTCCTTCAATATTGAGAGACACTTGAGAATGCACAAGAGATATATGCTGCAATAAAGAGATATTCCGGAGTCAGATATCAGATCCCTTTTACAAGACAGGCGAAAGAAAGAGGGCTTTCACCAAAGTACCTTTGGAGGGATTTGCCCCTTTTCTAGATAACCGACATAATCTGAGACAACAGCAGCACTGCTTGCTGATGCTTTCTGTACAAATAAATCAAAAAGATATGAGCCACATAGAGATAGAAACTTGTTAAAACAGCAAAAATCTCTGAGAAAGAGGTTCATACATAGAGAGCCCCGCCAACAACGGAGAGATACCATGGAGGCCTTTCTGCTCTGACCCGCATAGCAATTCTACTGTCCAACCAACCAGTGTGTATTTTGTTCTCCCGGTAGTCGGAAGCCTGTAGAAAATTTGAATCGCCTTTGGTCAGGATGCATTGCAAAATATAGAATGTGAAGTCTTTCATGTGGGAAGAAAGAAGGGTACATGTAAAAGGTCGATGGTGTAGTCCACGTTGGTCCTAATTTCTCCACGAATTTGTATTTCTTTCAAGCCAAGAACCATATTGGCTATAGCCAGTGCCCTGGATTCCCCAAATGCAAATACATGTCCTGGACAGAAAAGATTCAACGAAGTCTCAATTTGTGAAGCTCCCAAATGCAGATGCATCAGACACGTTCGAAAAAATCATGTTAACGTGTATATTACAGTTAAGATGATAAAAAAGAATCTCAAAACAATAAAAAGAAGTTAATCTGCTCAAGAACAGACACAAGAGAAGTAAGAAACTTACCGAACTGAGAATCTGAGAACTCGTGGATGCCTCCTCCAGACTAAAAAAATGAAAAAAGATTGTGATATAAGCTGTAAGCCATAATAAGCAAGTGATATGGTAGAAATCATACATATATAGATATATGAATACACACACACACATACCTTCACAGAGAAATATGCCCACACATTTGGTTTGCTCTTGAAGCTCAATTCCTGTAGCAAATTCAAACAAGTATTACTATTACCCGAAACAAGACATGCTCAATTAAAAATATTTAAGCTGTCTCCAACAGAAAATCACGTTACCTGTACTTTGCCGCTAGTAGGTTTAAAACCGTCATCAGGATCCTCGCTTGTCACACGTACAGCCACACAATGACCTTTTGGTCTTGTAGACTCAGCCTTGTCAAAATCAAAAGCGGAGGCAAGAGCAGATGTATTCCTCCACGAATCGTAACCTCCACCATGATCCATACCATAGAACCGCCTTATCTCTAAAAAAAATCATAGTGAAACAGATCGTACGTTTCATGTGGCCATGATTTGGCAAAGGAAAAGCTTACATACGGAAAATAACCAAGGATGCATATATATATATACCAGGGATTTGATAGAGAGGAATTCCCATCCCTACTGCAACTTGAGCTGCAGGAAGGTTTATTTCGGCAATCCACTCAGTCACAGGGTGCTCCACCTGGTATGAAACATCAATTAAACATGTATTCAATTTCCAAAAATGAACCTTTCAATGGAATTCGCATGGCAATGGCGGTCTACAATGAAAAGCAACCTGTAAACGAGGGTTGAGCTCTAGAAAATAGTACTCCCCGGTTTCCATACTGTACAGATACTCAACAGTAGCTGCTCCGACGTAATTAACACTTTTAGCCAACCTTCTAGCTGCCTGTTCAAGTTTCTTGACTGTGTCTGGTGGAGCCACAGTTATTGGACCCTCCTCTATAATCTGCCAAGCAAATAATAAGGTAAGAACTCATGCAAGAATGCTGCATCAGTGTTGAAAGTATAACCGAACTGAGAACATAAACAGCATTTCTAGAGAATCAGAATCGAAAATCCAGTATCAACCACCAACCGACCTTCTGATGTCTTCTCTGGACACTACAGTCACGGCTATGCAGAGCTGCCACATTTCCATATTGGTCACACAGCAGTTGGACCTCTAAATGTCGACTCTTTACAGAAAGGAAAAGAATGAATTAGAAAGAAATTTCATATCATTCCAAGTTGATCTCTTTACCAAACTATTCATTTAGAAAAATCTGATATGCTGACTTCAAGAAGTATATAGCCAAGTCACTTTACCTGCGAAGCAACCTTCATTATGAATATTGGTGAGCCAGGAACCTCACCCTGAACTTGCTTGAATAGAGCCCTTACTTCATCGTCGTTATGAACCTAAAAACCCGAAGAGAAAGCACAACACATTTATATACATGAATCAGCTAAAAGCCTAAAACTACTAAAACCAACTAGGAGAGTGACATTCCAAAGGCATCTCAAAACAAACCAACCTTCCTGATGCCTTTACCACCACCGCCCCAAGATGCTTTGATCATTGCTGGGTAACCAACAACTTGACAACTAGCAATTGCTTCCTCGGTCGTGTGAACACAAGCTTGCCTGTAGATCTCTTCAGAGATGGTTACCAAACAACTTTCCGGAGGAATTTTAACCTGAAAACATAATAATTCAGCATTTAAAACGGGGAAAAATTCGCTACCAAACAAATTCAGCTTCGTAAAGGAGGATTTAATTACATGGGAACCGCTCCAAGGTAGAGTGGGTACGTTAGCAGCCTGGGCGATCAATGATGAACCAATTTTATCGCCCAGTGCTGCCATTGAAACGGCTGGGGGGCCGAGAAATATAACTCCGTTTGCATTCAGAGCATCATATTTCCGCGCCCCGCCCTGCCATTGAAACGGCTGGAGGACCGAGAAATATAACTCCGTTTGCATTCAGAGCATCAGGTAACTCAGGGTTTTCAGAAGCATGACCCCAACCAGGCCATACTGCATCTACACGTGTTACTTCGGCCATCTGCACATTGCATTCACAGATAAATAAACAGCTAAAATGAATGAAGTTAGATCCAAATATCATACCCTAAAGACAAGCTTCTTCCAAAACATGACACCCTAACCACCGTTCCATACCAGATAAGTATGTATCACAGAGTCCAATTTCTGATTGATATGCCCAACCTATTCAGAATTATGCATATGCCACAGAAGTCATAGCAATCAGAAGATAATCCAAGTTAGATTTGTACCTCGACAATGAGTTGAACATTGGCATAGTTGTTATTATTCGTTCCTCCAGGTACTTCCACAAACTGATCGGCGATTCTAATATGTTCTGCATTAATCCTCATGTCTTCAGGGGTAGCCATAGCAACCAACAATATGGCTTTCTCTGTGCCAAACGTCTCGTAAGCCCATGTCCTAACACTACGTATAAATTTCACAGCCGCCATTCCGTTGTTCGCAATCAAAATACTATGGATTGGCTTTTTCCCTCCAAGGGCACGACAGAACTCGTCTACTTCAGACATTGCGGCATGATTTCTACCGGGAACTACTGCACTTGGATACCCATTCACGCCCCCAGTGCCAGCCATTCTTACCATCCTTTGGGCTTCAGACATACTGCAGAACGGTAAAAACAGACATAACAGGATCAAGAACTCGTAGATTTCTGTTATCAAAACGAAACTATCTTGCTAGGAATCATGGGTTTCATTTCAGAAACAGGTTTGAAACGAAGGTGAATTACAAAACTGGTTGGCCTCAAGAGTGCATTTTGGAGAGAGAGAGAGAGAGAGAGAAAGAAGTGGCTCCTCCGTAAGCAAGATCCAAGAGCATCATTACCAACGAAAGACGCCGACGTAAAGTATGAAACATTCAACCTTTAAAAATGCACAACTCATAAGCCACATCCCCAAAAAAAAACAATAAAGTACTCTCTCTCTTTTTTTTCAATTATGCGATCGTTTAAAAAGAAATGTGAGAGATCTAGATTGGAACTAAAGATTAAGAAACCCACAAAGAAACTGGAGAAAACAAGCAAGAAATTCAGAAACTTTACGAAACCCAACTTCGATAAGAAATTGTAACACACCGTCCACCAAACAGAAGAACATGAGCAAATTGAAAGTCCCAAACTCTGATGAACGCTCAAACAACACAAAATCATCCAAAACGATGGCAAAATCCCAAAATCTGGATCAGAAAGTTGGATGGTTTAAGACCGGAACTTCGACATCAGCTCGAAATCACAAACAATCAACACAGTAGGCAGACAACCCTAAAAATGAACAAACCCAAAACAATCAACACAGTAGACAAACAAACCTAAAAATGAACAAACCCAGACTTAACTAACAAATTCCGAACCTCGGGTAGAAAAGCTGGAATTTTGACAGCTCCTGATTGGAATTCGACCCGAAACCGATAATGGGCACTCAAATATTCATCTCAAAACGTAGAAAAAGGAGCGTTTCAGAGGGAAAATCCTGGGAAGCAAGGCACCAGAGAGAAAGAGAAAGAGAGAGAGGGTTTAAAGAGCGGGAGGGAATAGAACAAGAAGAGGGTAGGTTAGAGTTAGAAGAAGGTGGGGTCAGAGACTTAATGCCGAGACTTTTAATAATTTAGCAGATTCGGAGGAAGGAGATGAAAACAAAACTACAAGGAGTAGAAGAAGAAGAAGAAGAAGAAGGAGAAGAGAATGCACGTGGTGTCTGCCTTCACCACACTCCACAACCCCTCCATTGTTTTTTTTTTTTTTTTTTTTTTTTGCCATTGTCGATGTGTTTTCTAAGATCCTCGTAGTTGGGGAGGCGCCGTAAGAGCTTCCAATCTACCTCTCTATTTTTTAATTTTCTTTTTCTTAATAGTAAATTTTAATGGTTCCAATATTCATATCATACTTCTGTAATCTAAAAATTATACGCAACTTATATTTGACCATCAATTTATACAAATTATAGTGTTAAAGAAAGCAAAATTAATATCAAATTCGACTAGAGGATTTGGTTCTTATTTAGTTGGTCCACCAGTTTATATAAAATATAGTGCTAAAATGTAGCGAAATCAAAATCAAGTTCAACTAGAAATATAGCCAAAATAAAAAAACATAAATCAAATACAGGAACAATATTAATGGATAAATAATTCCAAAAATCAAAGAAATTATACGCGATTTTTATTTATTTATTGGGCAAATCAAATGAATACAACTAAAAATCGTATGAAAAAATTACATCACAATTGTTAGAATATAACATATTGAATCGATGCCCAAAATAAACAAAACAAATGGTAAAGTGAAGCAATTAAAAGTCACACGTTCACGAATCTTGGACAATTCACCAATATAAAAAGAATATATTGAATCGATTAATAACTCCTATAAAAATTCGAAATCCGCGATCTGAATATCGCCGTTTACATTTATAACAATAATATTTTATATTTACTAAATTTTACAAAGTTATTTTAAATTTTTTACATTTCGAAATTCGGGTTTAAATATCCAAAATCCACATATATTAATTCAAATTTCAAATTTAATAACCGGTCGGATATGCTAATGTCCTAAACAAATTTAAATACTTTTATACGTGTCCAGATGTATATTCACACTTTTAAACATAATTTCGCATTTATTTAGGAATGCTGATTTGCATGACTTCGTTTTTGAAAGAGTTTTATGATTTTGGTATGAAATGTTGTGTCCATTTACAGTTATTACACATAAATTGGTAATACACGCTTTGTTTGAATGAACTTATAAATATTTGTATGATAAATATTTAACATATATTTCTTTTAATAATACAATGAAAGTGACGTAGATTTAAAATACAACCGTTTTGATATTGTTTCTTGACCCTTTTTTTTATTACTTGTTACAATTTTCTTAATGGAAATAATAAAAATGGTGTTTATAGCATTGTTAAACAAAAATTATTAAAATGCCATAAGATTAACCAAAACATGTTTAACTTGTGGAAACACAAACGTTCTCAAGACCGATTAAAGAAAGAAATGAAATGTCTTTATGGATAAAATTCTTTGAAAATTTTTCATACATGTACCAATAAAAATCGTTCTAGAGCATTTGGTATTTTAAAATATATATTCGTCCAAATATAGAATAAATATTATATATATATATTATTTAAAAATTAAATGCACGCGATTCTATTTGAAATATATATATGAAAAATTCATTCAAGCTAGGCTCAATATGTATCTATAATATATGAATTATAGAAATATCATTTTCCATCTCTAGAGGTAGATGGATACTTCTCATAATCTTATTCTCTCGATCAACTCATATGTTTATTCTCTCAAAATTTTCTATATTTTTTTCTCCTACCATTTTATTTTATGGGATCGAATGGATAAACTTCTGAAATCTCAATTGGTTTTTAGTTTTATGTAATTTCAGTTTATTTCTTATCATAAAATGTTTCTAATTGGTATAGAAAGATATTATTCTTAGAATATTATCATTAATATTGTTATAATTTACCCTAGATATTATGTCTAGAATATTCTATTGTATTTTGCTATATATTATGATGTATTCTTCTCATTATCAATAATAGAAAAACATTTTACCTATTATGGTATCAAAGCTTCGGTTTTTGCTCTAATTTTTTTTTTCCTTCTCATCAACAATGTCGGTCGAATCCGAAAGCGACGATGAAGATGACAACGATACTAAATCCAATAGTATCATCGTCTTGAGTATCGTTTTAAATTTATTTTGCTCTTTTTTTTTCTTCTATTTTTTTTTACCCGACGGCGGTGTTCATCACCGTCAACCCTAGCCGATGTGCTATTTTTTTTAACGACGATGTTCGTTTATCGACGTCAACCCTAGCCGTTGTAAGTTTTTTAAACATGGCTATTAGCCTCTTTCGATTGGAAAACTCCGATCGTCGATCCACGTATTTGCGTCACTTATTTTTATTTTCTTTTCTTGTCCCACTGCTAGACTATCACGCATTATGCGTCGCGCTTTTGCGCCCATTTTTTTTTTCTTTTATCTGGCCTAGTCGCTATACACACCGCAATTTTTTTTTGCGCTGCCGACCTCATTGTCGCGCAACCCAACTCGCGCATATGCGCCGCACATCCGTGCCACATCAGCCTCTGAGAATACAACTTTCAAGCTCTTCAAACGTTATCAAGCAACACCAACTCAAGTCTGGACTACACCAGCACATGGAAGAAGATTCGTTTAATACGATCACAATTTCAGTTTTTAGTTTTTATGTAACAGGATTGAATTCATCATAGATGATTCATCTTGAGGGGGCATATAGGAAGATATTATTCTTAGAATATTATCATTAATATTGTTATAATTTACCCTAGATATTATGCCTAGAATATTCTATTATATTTTGCTATATATTCTTCTCATTATCAATAATAGAAAAACATTTTGCCTATTAATTGGATTCAAAATCCTACGGTCTAACGAGTTTTTTTTTTTTTTGCCACAGAGGAATCAAACATAATGATGTTTTTTATAAACTATATTCGAACTCAAACATGCTTATAAAATTATAGTTTAAAACAATGGATTTTATAAGTCGGATAAAAAAACTTATCGGTTAAATCTGGTGTCTTGTTATCCCTTTGGGCGAATGATATCCTTGCAAATAAAAAGCTAATATACAAATTATACTTAAAAAAAGATTAAAAAAACGTTTTCTAAATTTTTTAATTATCCCTTAAACAGGTCAAAATTACTAGTTTCGTACGTTTTCATGTTCTTCGATTATTTTCATTTCAAATTTCAAAACAAAAAATCATAACTCTCAATTTTTTTTTTTTTGTCTTTTATCTCTCGATTTCTTACTATTTTCGGAATATTTTACTGGATAAATGGTGTAAAGAAGGTTTTTTTTTTTTTGGTAACGATGGACTGTGTAAAGAAGTTTTTATTAAGAAATAAATTAAAAACAAATAAACAAATATTAGTTTATATTAAATGGGAAAATGGTACGTGTAATGTGTTGATTGAGGGTTGGGTGTTGCAGTCCACCAAACTTTCATCTCCCCCTTCTTGGTTTGAGATCATCCTACGTTGTCCTTTTTTTTTAAAATTATTATTACTATTATTGTTAATTTATTAATTTATTTTTGCTTATTTAATGCGAATATCATTGATATATATATATATATATCCTCCACGTATATATATATATATATATATCTATAAGGATTATTCAATTATAGTTTTAATTAAATTTTTGCATGGGGGTTGGTATTGTTGGGAGTTAGGTGTTGCAACCTCTCTCTCTCTATATATATATATGGGTTAATACATTCTAATTCATTCAAGCATTTTACTCCATACTATTTAGTATATTATTATTATTATTATTATTATTATTATTATTATTATTATTATTATTATTATTATTATTATTATTATTATTATTATTATTATTATTATTATTATTATTATTATTATTATTATTATTATTATTATTATTATTATATATATATATATATATATATATATATATATATATATATATATCCTTTTAACCTCTGTTTAAAAAATATATATATCCAATGTTTAAGTGGTTAAGTATCAATAAACAAATTGTGCCACTTTTAGAAGAAATTACACATCCTTTGTATAATAAAGTCAAACTGACTAAAAGCCACAAGTTTAAACACAAATTAAATATTTGGGTTCGGGTATACAATTGAATGGAATAATATTTAATAGTATTTGAAATAATTTTAACTTAAATTGTAATTTTTTTATTGATACAAATATAAAAGTATCTGATTTGTTTTTAAATAAATTATTTTGAAAAAAGGAAATTTTAGAAAATAAATTTTTTTCAGTGAAAACTGAGTAAGGTAGCCAATTGGTTTTTATGTTTTTCACGTGGGTCCAGCCCAATTCAATGCAAGATTTATGTCACAAAAAAAAAAAAAAAAAAAAAAAAGTGAAACGTATCTTGCTACTCTGCATTTCACCCTATGATTCCGATTCGATGTCCTTGTTTGCAAATTTATGTTCAATTCAAATCCCATATCTAGAACATATTAATAATATCTGAAAAAATCAATTGTAATGCTATAAATATATGATACGCAGTTGTAATATTACATCCGAATTTTAAAATGACATCCAGAACCATGTGAACAGTTGTGGGTATCATTGAGAAAATATGGATAGAGAATGACCGTCCATTCCACCTACCAATAAGCAACCAAAATGATACCCACTTGGCTTTGGTTGGTTTCGAATGATAAATGCACTTTTTATTTCCTTTGCCCTCTTGCCGTGGAACTCTCTCTTTGTCCTTCATTCTTTCACTGATGTCATTCCATGCATGCACCCATATATGTATATATATATATATATTCTAGTATTTTTTTTATAAAATATTATAATATTTTTTTGTTCGGGAATTTACAATTATTATTTTTATAAAAAAAAAAGAGTGAGACCCAAAAAATTTGGGTCCATGAACGCTTTACTTGCACTCTCTATCAGACGGTTCTTATATACATATATATATATATATGTGTGTGTGTGTGTCTATATGCCATATATATATATGTGTATGTATACATTTATATGTGTATACATATGTGTGCGCGCGCACGTAAATATATGTCTATATAAGAATTTAGGTTATATTTTTTAAATCGATGACGTGACATTGTGTAAAATAGTTATTATCTGACTACACAATTAATTTTTCCGTATGTTATTTTAGATTTTTCGACATTGAAGAGTTTATTTTCTGGTATTTCTAAATGATAAATAGGTATCATAAATAAATATATAGACTAAATTTAAAATATGTAAATCAATAAATATATTTATTTTTGTATATTTTAGATGAATAGAGGTTTGTTAGTTGAAATTTGGATAGGGTATTTCTATAATTTAATGGTTTTATTTTAAGTTTTTCTATAAGTCGTAAACTGATATTTTCCATCGCTTGGAAATTATATGGGCTTTTCGTGATATGGGCCAATAATTAATATCCAATTGGGCTGTGCGGAACAAGATGAAATTAAACGAGAGGAAGTTTTTAATCTCAGCAAGCTAAACGGGACCGCCTTGAACAAAAACATAAACTAAAATCATTAAAATATTAAAATAACAATTTGATCCAAATAAAAAAAAAAAGTTATAACACATATCATTACAAACAATTAGAATGTCTAAATTAATCATACAAATATTATAACTAACAAAAAAAAAATTCAAAAGAAATTGTTTCCGACGACTTAGTACGTAAAACTTTAATACCATTTTAAATAGCATTTTTCATATTTCAAACCTACATATATTAACAAAATTTAATGTATATGTGAGAGTTCTCTAAAGTTTTTTATATTTTTATTATGGACCGGATATGATTATTATGGAATAATATTTATCATACCAGTTAAGTCCAATTAAATATGATCGGATTTCGGTTTTAACATATTGGACTTCGGTATCGAATCGAATATAGGATTTAATATATACGTAGATACCGATCGGTTATTATCTAATTTTATGATGGGTTAAATTGGATAATACCGAATAAAAATTTTGGTTATAGTCTCTGGTTTATGTGTACCGATATATGTGGAGTTTGGTTTGATTTTGGTTCATGAAGGTGGAACGTTGAATATACCATCTTGATCAATTAAATAACCATTTAGTTGATTGATTAATGGAGAAAAAAAATGACATTTGGTTTCTTGGTCAATTCATGTTAATGCATTCTTTATTCTCTTATGGTTATCCATCATGTTTTTCAACGAACCAAATCTAAAAAATTCTCTACAAGTTATTGATTCGTATCTCATCAAAGAATTAATGGATTAAATATACACGAAGAATCAGAAACTCATAACCGTTCACGCTTTCGATCATGACTCCAGATTCGGTTTCTGAATCTTCGACTTAGTTTATTTCAATTCCGATATGCAATCACATAGTTACGGATAATGAGTTTATTAAAGTTTCGCGATCTATCGATTCCGTCACATTCACATAAAAAAATCTTGGATTCAAATCAAGTATTTTGTGAAAAAGATTTGACAAGATTATTGAGTGATGGTGGTTTTTGCAAGAGAGAGGGCACGGAAAGGGCTCGAGTGTTCTCCATTTGAACCCCCTATTTGACAACTGTTCTGTAAACCGATTCAAACCCACGTAGGATTCTATTGGAGAATCGAATCAAACCGAACCTATACCATCGGATAATGATTTCATTGCTATGTTGAATATTACGGTGGGACAGTCGGAGTTCGTCGACGGCCCCAAAGCCATAGATGTCGGGTGGAGCTTTTTTCTGGCTATGAATTCGAAAATGAAAGGAGGACAATATTATTAACAACTAAGGTTTAGTATTTAGGTTTCCATTAGGATTTGACATTTTGCTTTTTGGTTGCGGTTTAGTTCGATTTAATTTCAATTTTTATTTTATTTTAGAAAACCTTTATATATTCGAGTTTTAGTTCCAATTTGGTTTGATTTAGTTTCGAATTTGATTTATAATGATAAATATTTATTTTTTAATAAAATTACATTTTATTATTATTATTTTATATTTGATTCGGATTGAATTTTTTAATTTAAAAATATTATAACCATCCGGTTTTTATGTTTAATTCGATTTAGTTAAGATCATTAGTTAATTGATTAAAATTGATTCTACAATTTTTTAAATGACGTGGCAATCAGACGTGGTAGTAAAATGTGCTCAATAGACGGTAATTTAGATTCACGATATTTTTATTTTTAATACGGCAAATCAAAATATACGTAAGTGTGAGCGTGCGTTATTAGAGGATAGGATTTGTTTGATGTCCGATTCATGTTCCTTGGATTCCTTTGGGAGAAATGTTTGGATATAACACCATTCCCGATATACAAACATATTCTCTAATATTTTTCACCTATTTTTAATGGGTGTATTCTTTTTAATTCTAGCCTATAATTAGTAAAATTGTAAAAAAAAGCCCTTCAGGGGCCAGGTCAGGTGGTAAGGGAGCAGGGTGAGCAACCCTGAGGTGGAGGGATCGAATCCCAACATCGCTCTTCCTTACGTTTGACCTGCTCGCCTGTCAGCTCATCCTAATGGGCTGATTTACCTCCTCCGGGTGTGTTGCAGGCTCGTGCGCGTGGGCGGGGGTTTGACCTGCAGGCGCCTAAGCCCAACTACGGCTCGAGCGTTAGGCGTGCCTGGTGGCCAGGTCCGGCGGACTGAGGTCCATGGGGACTGTTAGGCGCGGGTGGTGGCCAGTTCGACACCGTTTGTAAGGGTAGGTAGTCACAGGGATTCCCCACGTTAACAAAAAAAAAAATTGTAAAAAAAAATATTTCAGATTTTACTTATACTCCATTTAGTTCAATTATTTATTCTTTTTGTAACTAAAAAATTTACTGTCAGCTCAACTAATCCTCTAAATCCGTAGTCAATCTTTAATCACACATTTATTTGTGTCTCCTCCTCCCGAAGTGATACTCATACCACTTTTTACACACAACCATTCAAAGTGAGTTGTTATAATATTTTTAAAAAAAAATAAAATTTAATTTTATCTATTTTTCTGTTACTTTCAATTGATTTTGGATTCTTTCTCAATTTTGTCAAATTTAGTTTTAAAAAATATATGAAATCAATTTGATAAAACGGTTAAAATATCCTGAAATATGATTCCCTTTAAACCCAACACTTTGTAGATAATCAATTAAGAAACACGTGAGATTTAGTAATGCCCATAAAAACCATCGAAATTACGGTTGCACCACTAACGGTTTCACTGTTATTCACGCGCCTTCATCATTTCCCACCCCTTTATGCTTTTTTCCCCTTCCCACACACACCGATTCACTTCTTTACTCATTACTCTCTCTAGAAAATCATTTTCGAAACCAAGAAAAAAACACTCCCAGAAAGAAACAAGAAAAAAAAAATGGCGAATTCGATTGTGCTTATGGCGATTCTTCTTCTCCCGACGCTGGTCATGGCTGCGAGGCCAAACAGGAACCCCTTCGTTGTTCGAGGTCGCGTCTACTGCGACACATGCCGTGCCGGTTTTGAAACTCCGGCCTCTACTTACATCCCCGGTAAATTTACAACCATCCGAATTCGATCTTTACGGTTTCCTTTGATATTTTTTAGGATCCAATCGAGTTTGTGGTTTTTGTTTTCGTTCTTGTTTCGTGTTTTGAATTTGTGAATCTGTGATTGTTCGGTCGGTTTATTTCCTTTTTGTCATTGTGGATTCACGGTACGCACTGTGTCAGTGTGGATCAGGGATTGATTGTACGATTCTATGTTAGATCCGTGAGGAACATTGTGTTCACAGCATCGTATGCTAAGTTTGGTCCGACTAAGAATTTTTCTTTTCCGAACCGAAATGATCGTCTGGTTCGATCTGCTGCACATAAACCCCTCCTCCCCTCCTTTTGATCCCGTGTTCTAGGGATCTGTCCGGTTCAGTTGAGAATGCATGCGATTGTATAACAAGGGTTCTTATAATCGGCATATATGTTGAGAACTTAGGCTGGATTTAAACTTGTGTACAGGTGCCGTGGTTAAACTGGAATGCAAAGACAGGAGATCAATGGAGTTGGTGTACAGCCACGAGGCTAGAACCGACTCAACGGGGGCATACAAGATCTGGGTTAACGAGGACCATGAGGACCAGCTCTGCGATATCATGCTCGTCAAGAGTCCTCAACTAGGCTGCTCCAAGGTCTCTCATGGACGTGAACGTGCCCGGGTTACCCTCACCCGGTACAACGGCATCGCTTCAGATGACCGATACGTTAACAACATGGGGTTCGAGAGAGATGAGGCCTTATCAGGTTGCTCTGAGATCATGAGGCAATACCAAGAAAACGAAGAGTAAGCCACTTACATCCTAAGTCCATGCAGTAGTTTGTGTTTTCCGTCTTTATCTGCTCCTTTTGGATTCTCCTCATAGTTCTTGGTGCTTTTCGTAAACCCATCTTTCTTCTTCTCCTTCTGTTGCTTTGGCACTCTGAACGTTGATTCTACCTGGTGTGTTTGGTATTGCCATCTATTGATCTGTTCTTTGTCACATGTCATCTCAGTATGAAATGACAGACTATTGAGGTTACAATCTGACTTTAAGACCCGAAAAGAACAGGGTCTCATCACAGGATCACTCCTGCAATTCAATGTATCGAACAGGAGAGAAATTAGTACAAGGAAACATACAATCTACATGTTGATGACCGGTAGCGGTAGTCAACCTAAAAACCGCTCACTGGTTATCGAACCTAATCTTTGCTTTCGTTCTTGACTGGAGAATGCTCATCTGCAGAGACACTCTCACAATCGGGCTGAGCATTGTCAGTCTCTTCACCCTCTGAGACATTCTCGGGGTAAGGGACAGGGCTTTCGTTTTGCTCATTTTCCGAGACATCATCAGATGTAGGTACCAGACCGAGTGAATCTAGAGATGGGGAAGCACAATCCTTCAAGACCGCAAGCCTTTTCTGGTCGTCTTCTTTCATCCTTTCGGCGTATTTTTCTATATTGAAACATGAATCGCTGTTTCCACCAAAGGCAGTCTCCAACTGGTCCATGTCAAAGAGATCCTCCAGTATTTTCTTGGTCTCGAGGTCATCTGAGTATACAAACTTCACTTTGTTCCTTGTCTTCGGCTCCAGAAATGGCTTCACCAGCTACAACACACACACACACACGAAAGTAATTCACACACTCACAAAAAGGTATTGTATTGAATGTATGTATATACCATAGTTCACCTTCCAAAAGGGTTCAAAGAATTTGGGCGGGTTGTAGAGAATGGCCACACCCAAGCGTTCAGGGTAGTGCTCTTGTAAAACATGAGCCGTTTCTTGTGTCGCCTTCAACGACACATTCGCCAAGCTGTAGCCATGGAAATCAATCAGCCACACCATCTGCTCCTGGTCTGGTGGCAGATTTTGGACAGCGTTCTCCATACAATACACCAAGTATCTGATCTGCCCCTTCACCGATTTAGAGTTCTGTAAATGAAAAACGACGATGGCAATGAGATCGAGTAAAATCTCATTATACACAGGCAAGGTGAACGAGAGAGATTGGTATCTATGACCCGATCCATAACAATAAGATATCATACCTTGTCTATTGAGACAATTTCTTACCGTACATTTTGGGAGCCGATAGATTCTATTATACAAGAAAGAATTCGTGGAATAATCACCTCTTGGCTGGGTCTAAGTACAAGAACAGGTCTTCCTTGTTTGTCAAAACAACTCGATCTATAAACCTTCCCTGTCTCCCCTTCATGAGCTATTTCCTCCTGCAAATTTCCCACCATAGTATTCAGCCAATATCATGAACCCGGATAAGAAAATATTGAGGAATCCGAGTCTGTTTGTCTGTTTACCCATCGGATTTGCTCCGGTTTGTATTGAACACTCCATTTCAAGGTTTCTTTAAGCATTTTAGCGGCTTTCTTGACATGCCAATTCCGTGCCCTTAAGTATCTCGAGATCGAATCATCGGTACAGAGATTCGCCAGTTTTTCTGGCAACGGCCCGAGGTGATTCCTCATCTCCTTTATCTGCCGACATTATCAGATGAATGAAATCTTTTATATATCTCTCCACCACATTTACAAGGCAATGGCAGTGTTTCAATGAACCAAAGTTCCATAGTACCTTTGCCTGCTCTTCTTCTGCAGGAACATGTTTCTCGAACCCATTGGAAGATGATTTCTTCGGATTAGGGTTCATAATTCTCGACTCCCTGCGCAGATATCAGGTTATCATCTACAAGATGACGACAAAATCCAAATTTTATCATCATCATCCTCATCTCCCCACAGAGAAAATTTCATCATGTAGTTCGTTGCGTAGTTTTGAGGAAAAATTAGAATCAAACAGCAAATCAAAGGCGCTAAGAATGTTGGCAATATCAAGAGACACAATACATCTCCTTCAGTTTCGATGATTTAACAGAAAGTCAACTGTAAAGACAAGATTATCAAAACACAGTTGATATTATGGAAAACAAGACAGAACCCAGCTTAATTCCAATCTAGAAGAGGCCAACCAAACACAGAGATTGATGGTCGGAAGTGCCGATCGAGCAAAACCCGTTTCTCAATATGAGCGGCAATCAATGTCGGGTCGGGTCGTGCCGATTTCTGACAATCCGATCAACAAAGATCAAGTTCAGGAATTTAATCAAAACCCACATCAAGCAAATACCAGAAATATCACTTGTGAACTCACCTGAACGATCCAAGCAAATGGAGGAGAAGAAGAAACGATCCGAGGGGCTCAAGGAAACACGGAAGTGAAGGTCAAACGCCGATATGGGGTGTGTGTGGAATCAGAACAGAAGCATACAAATGGGTTTCCAGAATTTTTTGTAGACAAAAAATAAATAATAATCGTATCATAATCAAGGGGCCCATCGAGGAACCAGAAAACACTAGAAATTGTTTTCTAGAAGAAAATAACACAAAAAATCCCTTACCTTTGGTCTGAAAGAATTCATGTCACGAAAATTACAAGTGTTTCTCTAAGATGTGAGGAGGAAATTTATTACTAACTTACCTGTGTATTTGTTCATTTGACACAAATGCTTTTGGCTACAATATGTTGAAGAGGAAATTAGAGAGTTAATTTCCTACACAGGTCCAAATGCCCATCAAGAGCATGAAAAGGACATTGTCCATTCAAATGTCGCTTCTTGATTTTATGGGGTTTGTTTCCAACGATTTATCGGTTCCACGTGAATTGTAAACTATTGCGTGGGATCAAACATTTATTCACTGCGCCATCGAAAGGCAGCCTTCGTTTGATTATAATTAATCGTATAAAAAAAAAGATTATGATATCGTCTTGTTGTATATGATTTGATGGATTTGGTGATTTTTTTAGGGCATTCTATTGTAGTAGTTAAAGTTAATTATTGGGTGGAATTAGGATGGATTTTGGGTATAGATGTGTATTCGATTGACTAGACATCCATCCAGAGATGTTCAAATTCCAAGTAATGTCCTCCTCAGGCTCACACGTCAGTGTGGAAAACGTGGGCCGAGATTGGGCCCAATATGGGCTTCTTATTAATTGAGCCCATGATTTAAAACGCGGCCCAAAGAGAGCATCGAGTGTGTAGGAAGGAACCGCTCATAAGATTTACAATTGAATGGGAATTAGGTCTAACTAAACATATAATTTGTAGGTTTTCTTTTGACTTCTCGTTGTACTTGGTAAGACGTAGCTAAAGCCCATGTTAAACCCTAATACCTCCGATGGATTTCTTCGATTTGAGCATTCCGTGCGATGAAAAGGATGTAAGATCGTGACGAAAGCCATGGAATTGGGATACTTTGGGATCGCGTATAATCGCTCGATGAAGGGCGTAATGTCGGAGAAGGATCGTTGTGCAATCCCTCTTCTCACCATTGAATCACTCGTCAAGTTGGCTCCGCCCTTGGCTTCGTCGGTCGGTTTCCACAGACACCTCCTCGGGGTCCGGAGAGAAACTCCGTTCCGACAGTACACGCGCATCACGGTCTCCGTTGAGAGTAACGCTCAGAGTCTGGCTTTGAACTCGGACAACCCGGTTCTGAAAAGTTACGATGTTGTTGGTGTTAGGCCTTTGAATCAGAGCGCGTTTGATCAAGCTTGTGAAAAAGCAAAGGTCGATATGATTTCAATCGATTTCTCGGGCAATCTGGCATTCCGGCTGAAACATCCCATGGTTAAGGCTGCAGTTCAGGTTCGATGATCTCTCAATCTCCTCTTCTTAGGCGTTTTCTGTTTATTTTGACAAATGTAGGGTTTGTTCGTTTGCTACAACTTAAATGGATTGTCTTTTGGGCAGAGGGGGATTTACTTCGAGATCAGATACTCGGATCTTTTGGTGGACGCCCACAAGAGGAGGCAAGTTATATCGAATGCCAAGGTGAGAAAGTTTGATTCTTTAATTGCACATTGTACTCTGGGAAACTACAACTTGGATATTTGATGTGGTTGTATCCATTGTCTATGATATATGCAGCTGTTGGTGGATTGGACAAGAGGGAAGAATTTGATCATATCAAGTGGTGCTCCTTGTGTCACAGAACTACGGGGGCCAATCGACGTGACGAATCTAATGTCATCATTGCTTGGAATCTCTACTGAAAGAGCCAGAGCTGCCATTTCGAAAAATTGCAGGAATATGATAAGCAACGCTCTGAGGAGAAAACGCTTCTACAAAGATACTGTGCGGGTTGAACTAGCATCTCCGGAAGAAAATTTCAACCTCAGATGGGACCCCCTCTCCAGTGGCGACGATGGTGATATGGCTTTAGATGATCTTTCCAAAGCTTTTGCTGAAACTACTAAGTCCTCAAAGGCGATTGACTTTGCTTGTATACTTGATGACTTGCCATCACATGGTTTTCGGTTTAATGACAAGGTGAATGATGATGAACCAGTGGTGCAGAGTGATCAAGCTTCTGAACTACCTTTGGCTGCACCTGATGGTAATCTTCTAGAAAATGGACCCATGAGCCATACTTCTGACCAGAAGAAGGTTTAATCAAGTGCTCTTGAGATACGCAGTTTCCGCCAGGAACGAGGTCTTATGTTGCAAGATCAAGCAGGAGAGTTTCAGACATTAATACAAGGAGGCGTCATGGATTTAGATGATGCTAACCCACACTGTTCCTCCTCGGCTTCAAAGGGTAGACCGTTGTTGTTAAACAGTGTTAAAATCTTAACTTCAACTGGTTCTGTTCCTGTGGATGATGTTGTGAGCAGCAAAGGAGCTACCGGTGTGGCTTTGCATGGCATGCCTTTGCGAAGACATGATGGCGATGATGATGATGGGAAGCACATTTCTGGTTCTCGAGACAACACATTAGTTGGTGAAGATGATAAGATGATAACTGATGATTCTTCATACCCAAATGGTAACCATAGAGAAATGGCGGTGGCGATGATGGAAGGCCAGAAATATGAAATAGGTGAAAATGGTAGTAGAAGTAGTAGTCTTCATAACATTTTTCCTGGGATCACTACTGATTTGGTCAGAGAACCGCCACTTAAACAGTTACACCATGGTCAAGACACAGTCGCTTCTGACAAATCTCCAAGGTTAGGGGAAGAGACTGAAGATCGAAATGGTCGTAAAATCTCGGTTCAATCTGTAGAAGGAACCAGTGGCTCGAACTCATACTCAGGTAGGAAGAGAAAGAAGGTTCGTCTATGGCAGCTTCAGCCTTTCAAGCCGTTCCTACATCCTTCACGCTTTAAGCGCCTCTGCAAAAGATCGAAGCATCCACGAGCTTCATCATTGCGAGAAAATCATTCTCTTAACCAAAGATTTAACTTATGATACTGTTTTTGTAACTTTTTTTTTTGTGTTTAGTAGATACACTTGTAGTCATGTACTAACTCCTATGTTGAACTAATCATACTCAGAGAGTATTTTATAAAAGAAAATCTAAATATTATATGATATTACAATATTCCAAATATTACGTAATTTTTATTAACCTCTCAAAAAATATTGTTATTAAATCTTATTCCTGTTTAGGATAATAAAACCATACTAAAATATAATCATGTAAAATGTCCACCCGAAAAAAAATATACTAATACAAAATATACATGTATAATGTATATTATACTCAAGTGGGAAATTCTAAAAAATATTCCTATTTTGTTTCATATTACTTCAGGACATGAAAAAAACACTTCATTTATACCCGTTATAAATATATATTTTACCCATTATCTTTTCTCAATTTTCTCTTTCTCTTACATGTGTCAATTTTGGCGTGAAACCCAAGTCCGGTCCGAATCTACCTAAAAAATATCGAGTTTTGGCTCAAATCGGGCTTCGCACATATGTCCAAAAAAACCGATTTTTTTTTATAAAAAATTTAAAATAATAAGTTTTCAAAAAAGAAATTGAACGAACTGACCGATCCTACCTGAATCTAAAAGGTATAAAATCAGAATTCTGAGTTGATTGTTTAGGTTAGGGGTGGCCATTTCGGTTATTAACCGAATAACCGAGCCGAACCGAACCGAATAAGATATAACCGTATCCGAATCGAACCCGACATCAAAACCGAACGGTTATGATTTACTTAAACCCGAAAAACCGAAACCGAATCCGAACCGAACCGAATAAAAAATAACCGAAAAAACCGAGAGAATAACCGACATTTTCTTTGAAAAATTGAACTTTTTACCAAAACCGAACCGAACTCGAACTGAAAAAAACCGAACCGAACCGAACCGAAATTTATATAAAAACCGAATGGTTATAGTTTTTCTATAACCGAAATAACCGAACCCGAATATAACCGAACCGAACCCGAACCGAAACCCGAATTGGCCACCCCTAGTTTAGACCTAAAAAAATCGGCCCGATCCAAATTTGAGCCCGAAACCTTCAGACCGCCGGCCCTCCCTCCTTATTTATTTCTATATTAAAATTTCTCTCAAACCTCTATTTTCCCATTTTATTTGTCTCTCTTTACTATGTTGTTGTTTTTACTTTTTAGTTTCCCTTGACCTTTCTAACCATGCAACTGTGTGATCGTCATCGACAACTCCAGTGATTACGCGTTGCTCCATGCCTTCATCGACGCCAAGCTGGAGTCCATCTTGGCTCAGCCCGGGAACTAGGAGAAGCCCTAGTAACACTAAATAAGATCTATTAGACCTCTTTTAATCTTTCATTTAAAAACGATACCACCTCTCGTTATTTTTAACTATTTCCTTTTTATTTTTTTAATATTTTTTCCAGTTCGTGAAACGCGAATTGAGACGATATGAGTCGAATCAGAGTTTTTCTAGTTCATGAAAAAAGAACAACCACCGAATCAGATCCAAAGTAGACTGGTTCAAAATTTAATGGGTATTGGATTCGGATTTAGATTGGATTCGAACTCATCTAGATAATGATATTAGAATACCCAAAATTTTGGATTTGAATTCAAATATTAAATAAATATTTCAGGGTTATGCTGGATAAATACAAAATTACCCTTTTACTCTTAGGTTAAAGGCATTTATGAAAATAGTATTATCTGTATAGTATAAAGGTTGAGACTTTAATTCGACATAGTTTTACCGGGTTTTTTCACTTGTTTAGTTGTGAAGTTAGTTTTTTTTTCTTGATGGTTTAGACAAAAAGCAGTTTTTAATTAAAAATATTTTGAAAAATATCTATGTTATGGGTAGTACGAGCAAATTCAGATTTATCTTGTTTACTTTTAGACTGGGTTATACATTTAATTTTAAAAACTTTGATAAATATGTTTATGTTCTAAATAAGTAATAGATTATTTTTAACGTTGATTATTCAGTTTTTTTTATATATATATCAAAACTGAAATGACAACCTAGTACGTATGATCAGGAATCAGGATAGTTTTGAAGAGTTGAGAAACGGGGAATCTGTCTAGATATCTTCTCAAGTGGAAAATCATTCATGGGCTCTCGAAGACAGGTTTTACACACACTCTCTCTCTCTCTATCCAATATTATCAGCCAAGAAGGGAGGGTTCTGTCATTTCATTTTCTTTTGACGACTTACATATTCAAGTCCGAATCCACGGGAAGGAAAATCGATTTAAGTTAACGCGAAAATTACAGCTGATGAATCAACATTAACGCTACACATGATGACGCCCCACTTGTGTGGTATGGAATCACGGAACTTGCATAACCCTGATTCACGAGTAAAAACGCAAGGACGGATGCTGAAGGGTAAACGAGCATATCACACCTTGGTTTTCTCATGGCAGAGTCGAGGCAGCGAGTTTCGAGATGAAGGGGGGCGATCAGGATTCAGCTGAATTTCCCGATTTCCATCTTCTTCTTGATTGCCTTTTGGCCATGGTATATGAACGCGTCTATTATCCCAGACACGGTGAATACACCTGTATTTACATAGTTAGATGTTGCAGTTCCCACCAAACAAAAAATAATACAGGGAGGAAGAGTTATCTTGATGAAGAGAATATATACATATACCTCCGACTATGGCACAGACACTCGTCAAAAAGTGCAAGAACGGTATATGTTGCTCCGTGAATGTTACCTGGGGAAATCCAAAATGTAATATGCATAAGCCGAACAAGAAGATTTCTCGGTGGGATTTCGGGGGGAAAAAATAGCTGGAAGACAAAACCTACCTTGATGGGGGAGAGATCGTAGAAGAAGAACACACCAGGCAACGATTGCAGCTGACCGGCTTCTGATGTCTTAACATGCTCAGTCACAGAGAACTGCAAACCAGGGGCCTCTTTGGGATTAAAATCGAATGGTGATTAAAAAAAAAAGTTAAATGGGAAGGAGAATACCATAGAGCAGGCATCACCTGATTAGATTGAATTGTGTGTCCTCTGATGTCTGTGTATACTGTAGGTACAACCTGAAAAACAGATGAACAGGACTTTGCGTCTAAGAAATTTCAGTTAAGGCGTAAATAAATTGTCGAGAAGTTGATCTAGCAACAAACCTTGATAAAGTATTGATACATAGCATTAGGCGTGTCTTGGCTCCAGTGGACTCTGCATATTTTTAGTACCTTATAATATGCTTGTTTTACCAACAGAATAACTGTACTGTGTTATGATTTGAACGGAGAGTCAAAAATGGCAGAGAGAGATTTTACCCATCAAGAGGGTTTACAACACCAGGAAAGTAGTCCCCGAAAGCCAGTCTGTTGATCTTGTGACTTATCTGCAGAGAGACCCTGTATGTTAATCCACTGGCTTATCTTATTTAGGAAAACATGAAGAATAATATGAAACCAATAAGAAAGCGCACATTAAAACTGTCTTTATGAAATGCAAGGAGATCATGAACGTGAACGCCCGATTGATGAAAGCTTTTCCCTGGGGCAAAGTGGAAGTTCCCAGCCACCTTATTAACCTCCAAAAACCCATAGATATTACACCCTTCACCCTCCTCGTCCTTTACCCGTTGTAGAAAACCCTCTCGCTTGCACTGAATGACCAACAAACAAGCGAAAGAGACTTCAACTCGAGTTTGCAAGTACGAAAAATTATTAGCTCTCCAAAGTATACTTCAGTTTACAACTTTGAAGATCATACAGAGAAAAAGCATGCAAGCGGAACGAAGGCTCTAACAAAGAAATAGAGAAAGATAAAACATCGTAACAGGTCTTTCCTTCTGACTTTTCATGTTGAACTCAAGGAATCTCCTAGGTCAAAAAAGGAAATTTGGCAACCAATGTGTACGTTGTAGATTTACCTGGTCAATCAAATCTGGTTCTGAAAGAGCCCATCCTTTCTTTCTATATGCTTCACGAACATCCTCACATGAATTGCAACAATCATGATCTGACTGAAAATGAAGGGATGGAATGGGTCACATAAAAATTTCAAAGCAATCGCATGCGAAAAAGTAAAAACACGACCAGCTATCATGTATGAAAGAGTATTAACGTCATCAATATTATAACAGGATATTCACTATGACCTCTTATCTACCACTCAACTATCAATTAGGGTAGATCCAGTTCATGAATACACCTAGAATCAGTGCACGAGTTCCAGAGGCAATGAGATAGAGAGCGGCAGAACTCACCGCTTCTGCACCATAACAGGAACCACAGTAAGTCTCATTATGCCCAAGCCTCCCACCATGTTTTTGCAGTGGTTTTTCAATCTGCAACAGGCGGAAAAAAGCAAACGAATTTGAAAGAAAAGAAATCACGTTTAGGTAATGCATTGCATCTGATCAACATGCTATTTGCAGGCAACTTCATCACAACGAATTTGAAAGAAATCACTTTTAGGTAATGCATTGCATCTGAGCAACATGCTATTTGGAGGCAACTTCATCACAATAGGCCACATTTAACCGCATGATGATTATGCAATATAACTGTCCTGAATATAGCAACATGTACACCCAAAGCTCCTAATTGTTTCCTCAAACAAACGTATGTTCTACCCATTCTAAAAGAAAGGTGAGGCCAGAGATACAAATTTAAGAAACAGCAGACTACTAACCTTAGGAGCACCGATTCCATCCTGCCTTGCTTCTATGATGTTGCCATGAGAATCTATTCTTCTCTTGATTATGTCATGTTTCTGAGATTCATGCATAAAATCCGGGGATCAGTGATTCAGCCACAAAACTGACTACCAAATAAATCCCTCGAGCACAGAAACAGAAATTAAAACAACATATGGTTTCTGAATCTGAACATAAAACAAACTCCAGCGTGTTAAAACAGCGAGTTCCAACATACCACGTCAAGGTGTTGCTCCCCACTGATATCCATGGCGTCAACACTAAGAATTGAACATGCAAGAGAGGGAAAAGTGACATCGAACTGCATTTTTGTTACACAAAAACCAGAAACGTTATTCAGTTTTTTTTATTTATTTATCAAGAAACCAAACAAAATGCCTAGTGTCGAAGCAATGAGACAAAACATATTCTCCGACAGATCTGAGAAGGAAAAAAAACAAAAGTCAGTTATTTTGAAGAAAATGAAGTATCTCGGACATTACGTTGATGCGTAGTGTTTCTCCCCTAGACGTGTCAACCACGAGCTCCGTCTCAGTGACGGTATGAAGATACAATCCTAAACAAAGAAACAAAAAACCCTCAAAATCAACGACACAATATACAAGAGATCGCACGAATCTGTTAAAAGCAAATGCGAAACACAGGAATCTGAAACGTTAATTGCGAAAATTCAGCTATAACACGTACGCAGCTCAGAGAAGAAAAGAAGGAACATAACAACGGAGGAGATGAGTGTGATAACGCCTCCAGAAAGCGTACGGCTATAGAAATCCTCATTGATCTTGGGATACGCATCCAGATTCCGCAATTTATTTATGATCCCAGCCATTTCGAAACCCTAAATCAACAAATTCGGTCAATTCCGGACTCGAGATTCGCTGATTCAATCCCTAGAATCTTAATCCAGCATTAAAATCCTGATCTAACCCAACAGGAACCGGGATAACGAGAGGAAATCACCAGAAATCCGGGCAAAATCCGGCAAGGATACGCCGATGACAGTCGCCGGAAGTCGAAAAATCCTCCGACGAGGCGTTCCGATATCTCCCAGGCGAGACACGGACTTGGTTCGGTTGTCTGCGCTTTTTCCGCTTTGACTCGGTCTTCTTCCCCGTCGTACGATCTACATAAATGAAACGGCGTCGTTTATCCGTTCTACGAGGCCTTTGATTGGGCCATCAGTAGCCCAAATAAAAGAGGGTAGGCCCATGAGAAACCAGAGGGGGTGTCGTTTGTCTAAGATTGATCGGTGCATGTAGGATGATTGTAGGCGTCTTTCGTGTTAAACAAAAATGTTTAGAAATTACAACTTGAGAGTTTGTCGATTCAAAATACTGGATATTATAGTAGAATATTAGAATGAAAAAGATATTTTCAAATGGATCTTTTTTCTTTGCTTTGATATTATACTTATTTTTAAGGGAATATCACCCAAACAATTTGTTTTTTAAATCGGAAGAAAATACACAAACTTTACAATTTTTATAATAAACCTATACAAACCTTAACACCATTGAAATTTGATATAAGTATAGATAAATTTGTCACCTGACGGTTAAAAATAATTTTAAAAATAAAAAAATAAATATTTTAAATGCATTTCTAATTTTTTTTTTATTTTTTATTTACCGTGGCAAATTATTTGCCTGTTGTGGCTATATACCTACGTCAAATGTCAAATTTTTTACTACGTTTGACTACGTCAGGTTTTGGTGAGTTTATAACAATAATTGTAAAGTTTGTATAACTTCTTACAAAATTTAAAGTTAATGTGTTTATTTGTGAAATTTTAAAAATTCAGATGATATTTACAAATTTAAAAAAATTAAAAAAAAACTTTTGTATATATTTAGAATAAAGTATGGAAATTAAAAAAAAATAAAGAAAAATTTAAAGTAAAAAAACTAACCGATCCAATACAAAACTAAACCAATTAAGCCGGATAATAACAATTTCAATCTAGACCGGACATAACCGGCCAGATACACTTCTATAGTTCTATTTATCTAATACGTATCCAACTTTCTGTCTTTGTAATTCTTAGAATAAAAATATTTTTTGAGGAAGCTGTCGGTGCTGACAGTTTTTCGAAAGAGAAAGAGGACTCAAAAAATGTTACATGTCTAGAGGAATAGACTCGAGGTATAGCATGGATGAGACACAAAAACCACTTTGAGTTTGAGAGATCCAAACATACGAGAGAAGTATTTTAAGAGGACAAGAAGAGAAAAGTGTTTTAAGAGGACGAGAAGATTGAATTGTAGACGTAGAGAATGGAAGTTTGTAACTTTTATTAATAGAGCAATGTTCACATAACAAAGTTTTGACTAGGGGTGGGCGATCGGGTCGGATCGGGTTATTCAGATTCGGTTATTTCGGGTTCGGGTTATTCGGATTTGGAATTTTCATATACAATCGGATATATAATCTTAATCGGTTCGGTTCGGGTTCGGTTCGGATTTTTTTGGGTTCAGTTCGGGTTTATCCAAACAAATATTCGATAAAAAATTACATCGAAATGTGTTATAGAAAATGTAATTTGTATGTACCAAAAACAACCTAATATTAATAGTCTAGTATCATAAAAAAAATCAAATTTGCGAAACTTAAAAATGAAAAAACAATGATAAAATAAATAAGATAATAAATAAAATTTTAAACTAAAAGCAATATAAAAAATCAACTTGGTGAGCTTTTTTTTAAGATGAAACACGAGTCTTTATACCTGTATCAATGGAAGACAAGCCGAAAAAACAAAACACTAAAATCATTTTAGGTTCCTTTACAATGATACAGAAACCAATGGGTTTTAGACACACTCGATAATCCAAGCTCCACCAATTACGAATGTCACAACGGGTTTTGGACCATTCGAGTGTTTAGAAAGATACAGATCAAGCCTGGACAAAACAAAACAGTTGAAATTGAAGAAAAGATAACTCCTAATACCATAAACTATACTCCTGCGGATCTGACGAGAGAAGAAATAGTAATTTCTGACTTCAAAGACCAGAACAAGAAATAAATCCAAATTATCAACACAAGACCAGATAAAATGATATAAATCATGATCATCAACAAAATGAAAACATCAGAAGAATTGTATAGCAACCAAGAGCAAAAAATCTTGTGATCCATCTGTAACCTACCCTAAATAGTAACCTAAATAACAACAATGATTAGTTAGAACTTATCTTCGATTCTAGCAGGAGAGAGTGAAGATCCAGGCGAAAAGAAGCACAGATCGGTGGAACTCAGAACTCGACGAAGAGGAGAAGCTCAGAACTCGAAGGAGACAAGAAGCTCGGCTTCGATTCCAGCAGTAGAAGCATAGCTCGATGCCGACGGAGAGGACAAGCTCAGAACTCGACGGTGTTGGGCGGAACTCGAGACTGCAACAGAGAGACGAAGCGGAAAGTCCGAGGATTCGAGCTCGAGATTGAAACAAAGGAGACGACACCGAGACAGAGGAGACGACGACGAGACGGAGGAGAAGATTCAGGCGGAGCAAGCTTGGCTCCGCGATGGAGAAGACGAAACGGCAGCCGCAGAGAAGGAGAAGACGAAGGTAGCAACAATCGAACGAAGGGTAATTAAATCCTAAACCTAAATAATTAAACTAATGTTTAATTAAAATCGGTTATTTCGGATAACCGAACCCGATCGGTTATTTACCCGAACCGAACCGATCCGATCGGGTTTGGGACAATGGTAACCGATCGGTTATTTCTGCAACATCCGAACCGATCCGAAAACCGATTAATCGGATCGGTTTTACCCAAACCCGATTAACCCGACCCGTTTGCCCAGCCCTAGTTTTGACATAGACGACAACGGGAGAGAAAAATCATGAATGACACAATGGAGGACATCAGATGAAGGATGTCCTAACCGTGAATGCCAAGTTAGAAGGCTTTTTTATTGTAGATAAGGCTTGAGGGGATGAGTCCGAAAGTGACGAGGGAATCATGGGTCATTCATAAACACCATCTCTAAGAAGTTCGCTTGTGATTTGTGCCCTCTAATGAGATCCTTCACTTGAAAATGCAAAGGAAAGAATTCTATTGATACCTTATTAGTGGTGCATAGTTGATGTATAGAGATGAGGCTCTTGCGAAGAGAAGGAACACAAAGAACGCTAGTGAGGAAAAGAGGGCGAGAGTGTGAGAGAATTGATATAGAACTCGTGTGTGATATGGCGTGATTTGAACCATCTTTAAGCTCAACATCATCACCACCGGAGAAAGGAGAATGAAATGAGAGATTCGCCAAGTCGGAAATGATGTTGTATGAGGCGTCGGAGTAAAGGAGCCATGTGGGAGAAGTTGGATGAGCAAGGGAAACAACAATGGTAGGTGGTTTGCTCGAGCCGATCATGAGGGTGACGGAGATGGCCCTGACATGAGATTGTCAAGAGCGGCGGGACGAAGAAGATGACATCATGTGGCACTGTGGCCGAAAGTCCCATAGGACATTTTCCTTGATAATCGGAGGGCTTGCAATCCGGCTGTTGGGAGAACTGATTATGCCAATTGTTGCAAGGAGTCTGGCTAGATGTCTTTGCTTGAGTGTTGTTTGCAATGATTGACATGAGTATTGGTAAAGGTTCGGTACTCATAAGAATCGATTCGTGATTGGATAATTTCTCATGGAGCTCAATAAAGAAAATTGAAAGATCTCGGACATTGATTGCATCAATCATGGGTTTGAATTCATCTCCCTATCCAGACAATACAAGATCAATGAGATCCTCATTTTTAAGAGGCTTACTGAGGAGGGTCAATTCGTTTGCTTTAATGTTCTTGGTTCCATGGAGCTCAATGTTCTTGGTTCCTTTGGTGAATCGGCGCATATTATCATTGATCTGCTTGATGTGACCACGAGATGATCGTCCATAGGTGGATGCGAGTGTGCTCTAGGCAGCATTGGTGGTTTCATCATGGACAATAAGTGTTTGGCACGAAACGTTGATAGATCCAAGAAGTGTGGAAAAGATTAGTCGATCTTGAGAGTCTAGGTTTTACCACATTCTCCTAGGTAATAGTTGGGGAGACATCATATTCCATATCAAGATAGTCTTAGAGATCATATCCATGGAGTAGAGAACGAATTTGAAGACTCCAAATGAGATAGTTTGTGGTCGAAAGCTTGTTGGTCATAGTCTTGTCGAAATGTTTATTATTTTCGGTTTAACTTTTGAATAAGTCTGTAGAATTATTCTACAGGTCATATTGTTTTTAGCCGGTTTAAACGGACAATTGTGTTGCACATTATCTAGGCACGTTAGTTTTTAGTTAAGTTTAGTTGTTATTCTTTCTATTATAAATAAAGAAGGACAACACCCATGATTAGTATGGGATTGAAAAATAATTTCAGATTTTTCTTTGTCTTCTTCAGTTACAATGAAACATTGAAAAACCCAATCATCTCTGTTATTAATAAATGCAATCTGAAATTTTGCATTGGTTTTATATTTGGTAAAGCTTCCGTTGTAAAACAAAGCTTAGTGAGATTGGTAACATTGATGTTAACCAATGGAAAAGGTGGAGATTCAGAGTTGGTCGTAGCCAAACCGGGTCGGCGGGTAGGGTGGAGCCATCAGAATTGGCGGGGCCGGCAGACGAGGAAAAATACCGAGGATTCTGAAAAATTTGCAGTCATGAGATGAGATCACTGTGGTTCTTATACTATAGACGATATCAAGAGGATTTGGAAATATATTACTTAATATATTTGATGAGTACAATACATGTATATATACAAGAAATAAGAAGATATTGTTACAAAGATATCAAAAAGATATTGAGAGATATCCTTCCTTTAATAAATATATAGTTATCGTTTAATTCATTGCTTGGTACTTAAAGATAATTTGTTTTTCTAATATATCTAGCTATATGAGAATATCGACTTTTCGGATTTGAGAATCAAAATTCACTCAATAATAATAATAATAAAAAAGACAACATGTGAGTGTTCAAATACTTACATAAATATGAATACAAAGGTAATTGATTTGCAAATTTAAACTAAACAAACTTTTATTTTGAATTTGTATGAGTACTTAAATCACATAATCACTCTTAATTTCAAAAAAAAAAAAGTGTTTAAAGCTCTAAGTAAGAGGAATGCTCTGATCTTCACCACAAGTACTTCCCGAACGAAATGAACAAGAAATATTTATAAAGTATAGGAGTGGAATGGGACAAAACTAATTAGAGTAGGTTTCAAAGTTCATAAAGTTTCTCTACATCCATTTACTCGGAAATAAAAATTCTTTTGATCCTTTGGATTTTACGATTTTTGATGAACATTTAGTTATGATATTCAATGAAAAATACAAATTATACGTAATTAAGAACTTTTTTTTTTCAGAAAACAATGAAAATTAATCAAAGTGTCGCACGATATGATGATTTAGCTACACCATAATTTTTTTAAATATTATTATTTATATAGAAGATTTATTATTTAATATACTCTAAAATTTTAAATTATTTTAATATTCCACTAGAATTGAAAGGTACCACCAATTCATATACCATTAAATGTCATTAGTTTTGATTATTTATTTATTTTTTTTTGCAGATGAGATGTCACGCTCCAGATCAACACGCAATCTTGTCTCGAATCAATTAGTTTTCTAATTTTATTTTGTTGCTCCAATTCCTCTGTCTTTTTAATTTATTCCAATAAATGTCAGATAAGAATCTGACACGTGTAGAAGACCATGGTAACTTGAGCAAAAAGTTAACACCCTGCCGACTTAATATGAGATCGGTCCAAACAGGCTTTCTTTTCTTTTCTTTTCTTTTTTTTTTAAAAAAAAATATGGTGGTCTTTATTTTTATTTTGTATTTAAACTTTGGTTAATAATTAGTGTTGATATGATTTTGATGTTCTTCCCTATAAGTCAATCCCCCGATTTATTTCTTTTCCTTTAACTAACACAGACGTACGTGTTGATTTCTCTTTTGCTTTTATGTCTTTGACATTTGCTTTTGCATCATATTCCCCATTCCTTTACCACACACACACACACACATATATATAATTGGAAAACTGATGTAATATTATAAAGTATAATCGTTTAGTATACATGGACGAATATAGATTAGATAAAACCAGAAAATATTATTTAAACTAAACTAATATAGATCGGATAAAACCAAACTATATCATTTATTTATTTATTAATGCAATAATATATTTATAAGATTCATCATTCATTATATATATAAAAAAAAAGAAATCTAAATTCTGCCCCTAATGAAATTTAATCTTCCCAACTGACTTGTTAACTAATAGCCAATTATGGTAATTGATGGGCCGAGACTCTATTTAATGTTCATGGAAAGATAATGACAAGAAACCATATAAATAATAATTACAAAAAATACATCCTAAACTCGTTGCATTTCATTGACCTAATTAAGAGCTTCAACTGTTTAGTCCGAACTTCGATGTCAAACAGTAAGGCTTTCACACTTGTGTTAGTCATAAAATACCTAATACAGAAATTAATTTAAAAATCTAAATGGCTGACATGTTCAAATAAATATTTAAAGAGAATCTCATAAAAATACATATATTAAATATATGAATGTATATTAAATAAATAAATAAATGATCCTACATAAATATATATTTGAAAGGCATACATAAATATATAAATTAATATATGAATTTTAAAAATATTGCCAATCTTTATTATAATAGTAATAATACTAAAATATACTAAATTTTTTCAAAATATAAATATTCCAAAATTTTGAAATTTTCTATATCATATATATATATATATATTTAAATTTTAAATAAACCAATTGTTTATAATTTTTGTATAAACAAAATATTAATAATATTTGCACAACAATGGTATGGAATGACTTAAAAAAAATTCTGCTTACAGGCAACAAATTTAAAGGATTGTGGAAATATTTATAAAAGTTTTAGTAAACATTCAATATATATAATTAACATTACTAATTCAAATCTATAATATTTTTAGAGTCTATGTATTTATTTGAAAATTTTGAATCGTTGGTATATTTATTTGAATTTTGAGATATAATAAGTTAATTTTTAATTTTTCCTTTTATTAATTGTGATAATTCTATTAAAACTAATATATGAATTAGTAAATTATTTGAAATGTTTATTCCCAATTAATATATAAATGAAGAAATATTTAATGTGAATGGACACATGTATCGCACAATGGATCATTCTGACACATCATATAAAAACTCAATTTCAATACTTATAAAACCAACATATTTCCTTTTTTGAAAACAAAAATTATAAACAATATTATAGAGAATATCTAATATGTACAACAACTTTTTTTAATATAATTTCACATTGTACGATTTTCAAATTTGAATATCAAAATTATCTCGTTCATGTATTTTTTTTTTTGGTCTTTAAATTGTTTTATATAATTTCATAAAATGTCGTTTTAGATGTTTATCTGTCATTTTTTATGCTAGAAAATATATTTTACGAGTATATGTCGTTTATAATATTTTTGTAGGGGAGGATAGATGTTCTCGTTGTTAATCACGTGCGGATATCACATTACCCCTGCGACCAAAAAGCTCTCTTCCACGTTCTCGGACACATGCCTGCATATATGCCTGCACCGCATATAATCTATAGATAGACGCATTAATGCATACATATATCATATATGTGTATGTGCATATTTATAATGAAATTCCGTTATTTCTTGGATACAATTCAAATGCATATTATATTGATATTGTGACACCCGAAACCCGTATCCCGCAATACGAGTTGCGCCACATGGACAAGTAATATAAAAATCGCATTTCCAAAAATCCGCGGGAATTTAAAACTTTTAATTTCAGAGTTCAGCGGAAGAAAACATTCATACATACATATACGGTACATTATTCCAGTTATAATTATACATAAAAAGTGGTAGTATCACATTATTACAAACCATAAAAGTCTACCACCGATATAACACAAAACCGTTCCCCGAAAACGTAAATGTACCGTAGAGAATAATTATACATGATCACACGGTAGGTCACCCAAGTCTCTAACGTCCGCCGCTCCTCAGCTACTGTTGCTCACGACCTGAAACGTTGCGTAACAACGTCCTAAGCTAATTGCTTAGAGAGTGAACTCGGGCGTAACCCGGAGTTCCATTCTCATGGTGCCAGGGAAAGCACAAACATATATATATATGTGTGTATGTACTAATATTCTAATAAACAGGAATTGAACACATAAATCACTGTAAGCACGCAGCAAACACAATCAAGTCCGTACGACAAGTCGGCCGTACGACAAGTCGCAGGACAAAGTCCGTCAAATCGTCTCTACGCGCACCATGCGTAGGTATGTACTCCCCATGTGCGTAGCACAACCACCTCTCTCCTCGGATTCCATCTACTCCGCACACACTCGGAATCCGGCATAAGTATCTTTTTATTTTCTCCGCCCGAACACATCACCCCACCCTAGCATCGATGGCACCTCTCGATGCTAGGCGTGTCCCCACTCCGGCATTGATGTCACCTCTCAATACCGGAGCTCACCTCCGCGGCCACACCCGCCGCCGTCGACTATAACGAGAGAGCCAATCGCTGCAACTCTCCCTTGCCGACCATCCGCCGCGGAAATATTTGTCAGGTTCGGACCCGAACCTGGCAGAGTAAGTCACCACCTCCTCGGGGGACCACAATCCACCCGAATCTCAGGTATATGTATTGCCTCATCCTCGGGAGACTCATCTCCCGGAATCCGCTCCGTCGCTAACGGATACATTGGCGCGGTTCTAAAAACCGTGTGTTCCTCGTCACGCAATAGTACCGACCCCAATCGGCTATCCACGCAAGTCATCGGGATGCCCATAACCGTCCTGTCATTCGGACGTTGGCGCGATTATATCATCGCCACATTCACAATCATATCCCATACGGGTGGCATCCGACCCGGATCGGATGGCCCGTAGATGGGACGCAATCTCGCAAACATCCATCCGACCCGGATCGGATGGCCCGTAGATGGGACGCAATCTCGCAACCCTCGTATAATCATTCACAAGCGTCCGTTTCTACAATCACGCGCTAAACGTTAATCCGAACCCTTCCGAATTAACGCTAGTGCCATGCCATCTACCCCAGTCACATGCATTTATATAGTTTATTTACTATACATGCATTTCCGCTTGTGTAGTCTTTTATATTTCTTTATATATTTTCTTTCATTCTCTTCATCGAGTTTACCGAATTGTACCTCCGGTATGACTTAGCTGGTTCCGGTCCGCCCGGATAACCAGTTCGGTTCATTCTGTGGTTTCTAACCTTATCTGTTATTCATTTTGGGTCCAGACTACGTGGGGTCCGGTCTGGCCCGTAATTCCGGTATAATTTATATTTTTCACTTTTTCATAATTTTAACCAGGGTCATATTAGACCCGTCTTATCATATTTTTCAATTTTCCTCATGGTGAAATTTTTCAGTTCCGTTACTCTTTTTTTTTTCCAGACCGATCGGTCTAGTCCTAGACCGATCGGTTCAGAACGGACGTTCCGTCTCGTCCAGAACGGACGTTCTGGCAAGTCATTGCAGAACGGACGTTCTGGAGTCGTCTTCAACCTCCAGACTTCGCGTTTTCTTCTGCGGACCTAGAACGGACGGTCTGACCTCAGACCGGACGTTCTGGTCCTCGGATTTTCACCAAAACACACAAACATGCATGGTTCACTATGGGTATAACACTAAAACTCATAAAATTGCATACACAACACGAATCAAACATCAATTTCTCACAAAATCACTCAAAACCCAAAACCCCATGTCTAACAGACTTCCGAATTAAACTCGAATTCACTCACCTCGGTTAAGCCCGTGCTATGGGTGTTGAATGGAAAGCTTGGTGATGTTCCTCTTGCTCTGTAGGAACCGATTTGAGCGTCAATTGTTCGGATTTGAGAGAGAATTTTCGGTTGGGAATGAAGAACATGTGAGGGAGAGAGAAAATGGCGATTTAGTTCGGATTAGGCCAAATTATGACACGAATTCGGACCCAGGGCGGACTAAATCGTGCACAAAGTCAAAAAGTCGGGATTT
>NW_010965372.1:8704912-8733422 GCF_000463585.1 Tarenaya hassleriana | reverse complement strand
TTTTTTTTTTTTTTTTTTTTTTTTTTTTTTTTTTTTTTTTTTTTTTTTTTTTTTTAGAAAACCGGGTTGTTACAGATATTCCTTTTAAATAATATTTGTTTTACGACATTTTATATAATATAATATAAGTATGAAATAAGAGGGTGTTGATTAGTATAATACATGCCAGTATATGGTCATTAGATTCCGAAGTTCTATGTTATAAATTGCTCATCCGTCATCTCCGTAGAGCGTTTACGATTTTTGCTGGTTGCGATCAATTGAAAAATCGACCTGTTGAATCGTAACCTAGCCACCTACAATCACAATAAAACGCATAATTTCTAATCACAATTTTATATCCCGTTTTGGTAGCCTTTTGTGATATTTGAACAAATTATTTGATATTATTAATGGCAAATTTTTGGATTAAGAAAATATTAAAAATGTATTAATATATTAAATACTTTGTTAATATTAAATATTTTTTATTATAAACTATGTTACTTTGATTCATCAGAATGATTTTTTAGAAATATTGCTAGGATTTTTAATAGCTATTTTGAAACATATGTTAAAACGTTACAGTCTAAAATATATTGGGTCCAAGATAATGTATTTTTAAGCTAACCGAAAATATAATTTCATAGAAATATTACTGTGTCGATATATGATGCTTCAAATTTGATGAATATTTTTTAATGTAATATAAAAAATCGTGAATCTATTTACACTATCTAATATTTCATTCATATATATATATATATATATATATATATATATATATATGAAACTAAAATAAACGCCCAATTTTTTAATCCAATTATCCACACAATGTTTAAATAAATAAACATGATTAAAGAAAGATGTGCGCATTCGAAACTAATTAATAGAAAATTTAGGAAAACAATAAAATTTTAAAAAATGTTTAGATCCGAACTAATTAGGCATGTTATATTATATAACATTTTTGTATAACAATTCAAAATTCTAACAGTATTTTAAATATATAAGTATACAATCTTTATGCCTCACCTAGATTATAGAAAGATGTGTGCATTTAGACTCGGTGATATTTTTTCAGTTACTTCGCTTCTTAATCGAACCGAATAAAGGTATTTTGATCATTAATCGAATCAAACTGAATAATCGATTGATTATAAATCTTCAAAACTCTAAATTAATAGTTGTAATCATTTGACTATAAATATTTAAAATCCAAAGATAATTAAATTCGAATGGAACCAAACCTAATCGTTTATATATGTATATATATATATATATGTATTTCCAATTTACTCATTGTCTTATTATTCTATTATTTTCAAAGTCTGTACTATATGAATATTTGAACATGATAATATTTACTTATAGATTCTTATTATCATGTTTTTATATAAGAATAAATTATGATATGAATTTAGAATTTATTGTTTTAATACGTAAGATGGTTATAATATCATTTTATATTATATATTGTTTGAATATTCTTCTATTCGAATTTTTTTAATATTATAACCAAACTGAATTTTTATTTAGTTATAATTTTCAATAGATAAAACTGAATTGAATCAAAATCAAAACGAGCCGAAACCATACCAAATAAAATTAAATAATTAGTTGGTTATAAATATTTAAAATATGAAATAACCAAACACGGATTAATCATAATCAATCAACCCAAGTGAAGAGTTCATCCACCCCTTTTCAAACTACTTAGTAGAAAAATTAAGAAAACAAAAAAAATTTAAAAAGTTTAGATCCAATCTATTTAGGCATGTTATATAAAATATTTGTATAATAATTCAAAATTCCAACGGTATTATTATAAATACATAAGTATCCAATCTTTATGGCCACACCTAAAATTTTATACGTTACAGTTTGTCATTACAAATTATAATAAACAAAATTTTTATATGAAGGATATTGGGGAAGAACCCTCCCGCATGCTTGGTTTTATTTCAATTTAGTTGATTTTTTTAGATTATTTGGTTTCCATTTTTATTAAAAAAATCTTTTAAAAATTATTTTGTTTTGTTTTACTTTTTTCGATTTTTCTGGGATCAAATAATTCAGTTCTAACAGTATATGATTTTTAAATCAACTAAATATTATTCAATATGGTTCGATTTTACATACTTGAAATGCCATCCCTAAAAATTATAATTTTCTTCATCTTTATAATCTTTCAGAAAAAATTATAACTAATGATAATCTGGATAATTTTTAAAATATTTTAGTGATATTTTTTACTTAAAAATGAAAAAAAAATGTATTTTACTTGATGTTTGCACACATTTTACTATTTAAGGGAATGAATTTAGCAAATTTTGTTGATCCTCCCCATTTTTTGCTCTAACGGATAGCTTCATCATTACGTCACCGACCAAACGGCTGCTTGTTTGAACTTCAAAGTTCAAACAGACGATAGTACAAATTTGAATTTATGGACGCAAATACCCCTTCGTATTATCTATCTTGCCCTTCATCTAATCCCCCCCCCCCCCCCCCCCCCATTGAATCAATAAATTAACTGATTTTGACAGATAGAATAATACATATATTGTCATTTAAAGACGGAAATAAATACAATGTACCCACGTGGGAAGTTTGATATGATAGTTACCCACACTTGGCTAAGGGTACTTAATATCTTGAAATTAGTCCATTGATTAATTCCGGCTTCGTGATTTAAATGTATACTATCTCAGAAAAAAATGATTCCAAATTAATGTGTAACAATTCGTAGGCCGTTTTAACCAAAAAAAAAAAACAATTCGTAGGCCGGGGACCATATAATGCGAAAGAATTTTTATAAAATCCCACTCAGCTCCTAAATTTTATTCAAGATTAATTAAATAAATTTAAATTTTAGATGTAATTGTAAATAATTATCTTTTGTTTATGAATTTTAAAATTGACTATTGATAATATGTTCTTTAATTCAGAAAAACTCAAATTTTGAGAATTTCTAATTTGTAGTTAAGAAAAAAGTAACAAAATTTCCATGTATCATTATATCCTGGATTAGATTTCTTAAATTTTTAGTTTTAGGAGAGGGAATTCTGGGTTTAAGAAATGGAAGGGTATTGTTATAAAAAAACAAAAGGAAGTTCAAGGATATTTTGGTCAAGGAGCACTGGAAATAATAAAATTTAAAATAAAAAATTGACCGGCTAGAGCAGGTAATACTCCCCCTATCACCGCCACGTGTCTGTTACATCAAAGCGCCCCTCAGAGAGTCACATGCAATGGGAATAAAATAAAGTATTTAAAAAGAAAGAAAGAAAAGGCTTCCAATGAGAAAGCGGTCCTTGTTTCAAAATTCACCAGCGAAGAGAGAGAGAGAGAGGAGAGAGAATCCTCTGCGTCACAGTGTACGTGTATCTTACACATTATATATACATATAAAATATACACACAGCTTGGCTTTTCCTTTGTTTTAAAACAGAAGAAGAGTAGCTACCACTCCACTCCTCTGTATTCTCTTCTCCTATACATACGTTTCCGTTTGAGCGTGCTTTCCTGTCTTTTCTCTTTGTTTATGTTCTTTGTCTCTCTGGATCAGCGTTAGATATATTCTTCCCAGCAATCGAATCGAATCCGCCATTGCTTTCGCAGCGAGCTTATAACGAGAAGAATCGTAATCACTCTCTCGAGCTGTTTCTGCCTTTTTCTCTGTTTCTCTGGAATTTTGAGGAATCGCGAAATGAATCCATCTTTGTCTCTTGGTTTTTTGAATTTTTTTTTTTTGGTTTTGGGTGAAGAATCGCGAAAGGACGAGGAAAAGACCGGGAGAAGATGGAGAGAAGCACTCCGGTGAGGAAACCACACACGTCGACGGCGGATCTGTTGACATGGCCGGAGAATCAGCCGTTCGAGTCTCCTGCCGCTGCTCGCTCCGCCGTCAGATCACACCAGGTACTAATTTAGTAATGTTTCCTACTGCAGATTAGTTACTTTTATTCGATTCGATCGGAGAATATTTTGATTTTCCTAATTTCCGTTTGGGAAATTATCGTAGCCGTCGGATGGGATCAGTAAAGTGGTGTTTGGAGGCCAAGTGACGGATGAGGAGGTGGAGAGCTTGAACAAGAGGTGAGAGATCTGGAAATTTTTTCCCTACTTTTTATTTCCTATGCTTTTATCTCTTGCAACTGATGGTGATCTTTTCTCTTTGACCCTTAAGGAATTTCCGTGATTTTTCAGTAGGCAATTTCAAATCTCCATAATAAATGCGATTGTTCGGTCTGTAATTTTTGTTCTCGTTTCATCTTGTTTGTATTATTCACGGTTCTCTTTCGTATTTTGTCTCGTTCTGCTATTTTGTTTTCCTCCATGGTGTTTTGTAGGTTTTTGGAAAACAATCGATGCTAATTTCCTTGCAAGGATTTGAGATTTAGAGATACCCAACAAATCCATACTTCTTTATAATTCAATGAAGTATGGTTTGATAAGATTCTGCAACGCCTTATTTTATTTTCCAAATTGGTAATGGCATGCACCTTCATGTTGGTGTTAGTATTGTAATTCTCGGGATGAAGAGATGAATGCAATTTGTTTCCAGCTGATTTCTTTCCTTTCATTGGCAAAATATTTGGTGAATCTAATTTCATTAGGGAGGAATGAGTTCACTTCAACTTGTTGTTCATCTAGGAAACCTTGTTCAAACTACAAAATGAAGGAGATCACGGGGAGTGGCATCTTTTCAGTGCATCAAGATGATGATGCGTCAGAACCCGGAAGCGCCGACCTGACCGCAAACGGCAAATCAAGAGCATATCAGGTGTCTGATCTAAATTATGTTCAGTAAACAAAATATTCTGAAGAATTGGAGAACTCAGTTACATAAAACGGAAATCTAAAGTCTTCTTTCAATTCATTTGATCAAAGTTCGTAGTTGTCTTATCATTTTATATGGATTCTTTAGCATCCCCCAGCAGCTATTGTAAGCCACATATCCTTTGGCGAGGAAGGTATTATAACTCCGAAGAAGCCTACTACAGTACCCGAGGTTGCGAAGCAGCGTGAGCTCAGTGGCACGCTGGAGAGCGAATCTGATGCTAAGTTGAAGAAACAGATTTCAGATGCCAAGTGTAAGGAGCTTGTCGGTCATAATATATTTGCTCCTCCACCCGAGATTCAAGCTCGGCCTACTGTTCGTGCTTTGGCATACAAGGACAATTTTGACTTGGGAGAATCAGACGCCCAAACTGTAAGCTCTGAACTCCAATTACCCTTATGATTTCTAAATGAAGTTAGAGAATCTTATATTGACGAAATTCAATTTTAATGTTGCGTGGTCTTGTGGAATTAGAAAAAGGTTTTTTTTTTTTGTGGCAAGATCGTATCCCCGTCCCATCTTTGTTTTCAAGTATACCATGAAGATATCTTTCTCTGGCTTTTTGGTTCATTTCTTTTAGCAGAATGGGGAAGAAAACGTGGTGAAGACGGCGAAGAAGATCCCAGATAGGAAATTCACCGACCTATCAGGAAACAACATATTCAAGGGCGACGTTCCTCAGGCGTCAGAAGAGAAGCTCCTAAGCAATGCCAAGTTGAAAGAGATCAGTGGCAACGACATATTCGCAGACGTTAAGGTCAAATCCCGTGACTACTTTGGCGGCGTACGCAAACCTCCGGGTGGAGAAAGCAACATTGCTCTGGTCTGAAAAGCCTGCCCAAACAAGCAAAATCCAATTTCTCCATTAGAAGGTCTAACACTCTCTTCCCTCTGAATATTTGATGCCATATATATATTTATCATCTTCATATATATCTTCGTTGTCTTTTTTCGACATTTTAACGGATTTGTGTGTTTATAAGATCGGAAAAAGAAAGACCCATTGTGTGTTATTGGGAGCTGCAGTCTTAGGTTCTGTTTGATTCTATTCTGATGAAACTTCTCTGGCTATAATCGGGTACTGGAATGTTTGTTTGGAATGTTTTGGGGCTAATATGTGAAGTGATAAGAATATGTGGGCCATTTTAGTGAACTGCAAAAAAAAAAAGTATATGCCGTGAGGATGCAAAGGGACAGAGTTTGTTTCTTGTCTAAGGAAGGAACGCTCTTTGCCCCTGGTCTGTCCCAAAACGGAAACGAACGACCAAATCGGAATAAGACGGAAGAGATTGGTTTAAACTTGACACGATTAAAATTGTTCAAACCATTTACTAAAACGAAACGATGTGTTTATATCATGGTCTTGACTATGATAACATATTATTTTTTCGTGAAATATTATTTATTTTTAGGGGTAAAATCCCTAAAAAACCTCCAACTGGCAAAAATATATACAAATAAACCTTCAATTTGAAAAACTATCATTCAATCCCCGAATTTGTAACTTGTCACTGAATAAAACATCGAACTTGCAAATTATTGCTCTAATAAACCTATTAGACCTTTGACCGGTTTGACCACAATTTCAGGCGATCGGAAATCCATGTATTAACGGATTGCTGATGTCACTTTATACACGTTATCAATTTTAATTTAAAAAATGACATCAGTAATCTGTCAATATGTGGATTTCCGATCGTTTGAAATTGTGGTCAAACCGGTCAAAGGTTTATTAGAGCAATAATTTGCAAGTTCGAGGTTTTATTCAGTGACAAGGTACAAGTTCGGGGATTGAATGACAGTTTTTCAAGTTAAAATTTTATTTGTATATATTTTTGCAAGTTGGAGGTTTTTTTGGGGTTTTACCCTTATTTTTATTTTTAGTGGGTATTCAAGTTTCACTAATTTATATCATATTGAATTATATGGGCCTTTCATTTCAGTTACTAGGGAAAAAGTTTTGTGACCCAAACCCATTATATAAAATGGAGCAGTTTTGGGCCGATTGATAGATTGAATTTTTTTTTTAAAGGGGGAAATAAAAACTAGAAATAAGAAACCAATAAACTATAACAATTCACATATCTCATTCGCGGATGGAATGTTCGAACAATTCTGATTTGGTGTTCGTAGGCTGGATATCAGGATGGGATGTTCGGATATTCACCAGTATCCGTAGATACACGAATGTTTAAGGATATACAAAATCCTGGTTCGGAATTTCCGAGCATAGATGAATGATAATAAGTGCCGTTTCAACTCAAGCATGTTTAGGCAACCTAATTGAAATGACAAAGACATTCTCTCTCTCTCTCTCATGTAATTATACCATTTATATGACATATATTAATCTATCATGTATGAACGAAGTCCAATCCAAAAGTATTTTAAGTTAAAAAATATGTGAACTTGATTTAATTTTTTTTTGGATAATTCGTTAAAAAAAAGATATAATGAGAGTGAGATCGCTTAGTCAATCCGTGAAAAAAAAGCTAAGTCCTGATATAGTGATTGTTCATGGAGAATTTACCGTTTCAGACACCGAAGGTGATTGGTTGTAATTTTCGTGGCTTTTCATTTTTTTAACCAAAGAACACCTTTTTTTTGTTTGCTTTGACTTTAAATTCAATATAAAAAAAAAGAAAATAATTAATAATGATTATTAATGTATGGTCTTAAAACTATATAGTAAACGAAGGGAAGTTTTTTAAAATCGGATGCGTTGTAATATTGGCTTCCTTAGGGTTTTTTTTCGTAACAAATTAAAGAAGTGAAAGCCATGATAGAAAACCCATATTGTTATAGGTCTTTTTATATTCCTCCAATTAGAATATTTTTTTCCTGATAAAAGAAAAATGAAATTTCTGTAAGCGTAAGTAAATTATTATATAACAAAATTATGCTATATAATACAACATAAAATTAAGCTCAATAACCAAAGGTGATAATTGAACTGACGTATGTACGTTGAATTGTGTATTCATGTATGTGTGTGTGTATACATTTTATAGTGCTTTAGAAACATGTCACTTGTCAAGCGTAGGTTTAAGGTGCAGGTAATATAACCTTCTCGAAAGCCTTCGACTTAATTATTCTATTAAAAACCGTCACACTTGTGATTAAATATTATATGCTTTTGAAAAACAAAAAAGTCAAAATAGAGCGTTTATTAAAAAAATAATTAATACTGACTATAATCAGAAGAAATCACACACCCTGTTGCATAAAAAAAATGCCCATTTTGGTATTTCATATGGCATTATTGAAGAGTTCAATTATATTAATTTTTTTTTCATCATACTCGCATATATATATATATATATACATATGTATGTAAATGTATATGTTGCAAATGGATGGGATGGTGGTGAACCGAAAAAGTCAAAGTAGGCTATTAGGTTTTCTTGCAATGTCATCAAAACTCGTGAGTCACTGATTAGGTTATCCATTAGGGACTTGAAACTCACAAGGAAACTAAATAAGTGTGTTAAGTCCTGAATTACAGTGAGTAGAGGGCACATTCTTGGTTCTTAAGCTATCTCTAATAAAATAAAATTAATTTATGTCAACATATAGGATTATATGGATTAGCGTTATATATATATATATATATATATATGAATCAAATCAAATCTAAAAAGTGATTTCGATAAAAAAAAATTTAAAAAAAAAATAAATTAATCGAGTTCAGATAATATCCGAACGGTTTAATTTCCAAGGATCATTATATGATCTTAGTTTCACTGTCATAAATTTAAGTCACAAATGTGTGTGTGTGTGTCTTTATGCATCTCATTAGAACATGGGATTAATGCAAATATGTTTTTAGGGTGTAAAGAAACATCGTCTAAGAACTTATATTGAATTGGTTAAAATTAATTAAAAAATATCATAAATAAAATATTATTAGAGTATTAAATCTGATCCCCATGCAAGATGAAAGTATTTATATATATACGCTATACCTAAAACACGAAATGATTGTATAATAGTCGAGATTAGTATACCAATTATGATTTACACCTTATATTTGTATAGACAAATCAAGGTAAAAGAAACACAAAATTATATTTATACATAGTATGTTCAATATGCTTTATTTATTAAATTTCAACCAAAACTTACATTACAAAAATTCTAATCCCACAAATACCAGAAAGAAATACAGGTCACGGCATGTAATTAGTTATTGACTAATTAATTGATTTGAAGAATTAACAAAAGTTGGAAGCATATATATGCGATTGATAAATTATATTATTATGGAATGGATTTACATTATTATCTCTTTATTTACTGTTTTTTTATAACGGACAGAACCACCACGACCTTTTGGGTGACACAATAGCCTGTTAATCACGTGAAACATATAAACCAACCGAAATTGACAATTTCAAGGAGAAACTCATGTTCCGAAGGGTTGAAATCATGACCTCCAACTAGGAGTGGCTCTCAACCAAACTGAACAGGGTTTTTCCCCTTTATATACTGTTTGTATATATGAGAAATTTCAAATCAAATAAAAATATTATGGATATGCATGATATATATATACACATATTATTTGCATGTATATTTTCACGTTTTGTAATAGAGTACGTATGATATTACCGAGCGAATCTCAATATGGCATTAGAATTCAGATTATGCGAGGAAAACAAATTGTAGGAAAGAAAGCAATATAATTTCCAAATGATCCGATGGGGGAAGATCTTTTGAGTGAGGGTTGGAGGAGAGATAAAAGACAGCATACGTAACGTATCTACGAGAACTCTGACCGTATTTCATGTCATCCCAAAGTCTTTTTGTCTGTTTATTTCATTTTTCTTACAAAATTAATTTTATAATTCTATGTTTTAGTTGAAAACCCGAGAGTACAAGCAATTCAGTTTGTTTAGCTGACCCTTGAAAATCACGATTTCTACATCCACCATATCACTTTATGCATGATTTCATTTCATTTCCACGTCCATTTAATTTTTAATTATGGGTCTCGAAAGATGAGATTTGATGTAATTAAAATATAGTAATTTATGGACAAATTCTAAGTTCTTAGTCCTCCCGACAATGAATCTCCGTTCAAGAACCAAACTCCTTGGTTTCTTCTTCTGCCAAGAACCGTTTTCCAACTAAGTCATGGATACGTATAGGTTTCTATAACAAATCTGCATTAATTTCAATGCATTCTGTTGAATATATATTAAATCGAATACAAACTCGATTTAGACCGATTTTATTTTGGTCCCAATAATTTTGGCTGTATAAAAAACACTAGAGAAAATTATGTGAATAGTTAGATGCATGCGCCCACTCACGAACAAAAAATGAATAACACGTCACACACACAAAAAAAGTTCATAACAAAGTTTATATATCAAAAGAATCCGATCGAAACCGGTATATTTGTGATGTTACGTGACAAATTCATTTGCATGCATTGTATTAACTATTTCACATGAGTACGCACGAGACCTTTTAAATTGGATTATTTGGATAATTTGGCAGTTTGGTCGGACAATAAATAACAGTATTTCACAACATGTATAGTTATCCATTGCCCTAAACATTATCGTTTCCATATACTCGCAAATATTATTTGATTTCACAACTATGCTATATAGACTCCTTCACATATTGTTGAATTTCGAATAATGGGAACAAATATCTCTTGCATTACTTGAAGTGGTGAACTACGGTCTTTAAATAAAAAAACGAAGAAGAGCACATAGAACAACAAGCTAAATACACCCAAACCGAACAAAAAATTTAGCAAATACAAACCAGATGTATTTAATCTTCTAATATATATATATATATATATGGTCACCATAACGATAACTAAGTATTCAGGTCACAATAATAAAATATTTAATACGTTACATGTAAATATTTATTTTTTGGAAATGTCGGGGGATTAGATATTTGTTTTAATGTTAGGTAAAACATTAAAATTAAATATACATAAGGCTTGTGCTAGACGATAATCTTCTACTTTAGCAATTTCTTTTCTCCTCACATAAAACTCTCAAGAAACATATATAGTCATGAAGCACAAAGAAAACGTTGAACACAACAACGGTGTAACGACAAGTGCCTTGGAAGATTAATTTCCCAAGCAACCGCGTGCGAACATCATGATGATATATCTAGATTTTGCTAATTATAAACAAAATTAAATAACCAAGAAAAATTTTCTTTGATATATTAGATATTCAGTTTCATAGTCAGACCGTTTCATTGATACTACATCATTCCGTATATCCAAAATTATTTACATTATTATGCGGTCCTATAAAATAGGAATTAGTTTCTGTTTTCAGTCTCGTGGTCCTAGGACCAAACGGTATAAATAATGAAATTGGTTATGGTTTATTTTATGAAACAAAATAATTGGATTAAATCTGGCCAAAGCACTCACATTTGAAATATATATATATATACACACACACATATGCATCCTCACACACATGTATATAATGTGTGTGTATAGATGCGCAAATGTAGATTTGGAGAGTTTGCTGCACCAACTTTTTTTTACGACCAAACACTTCCGGTTTAAGTTGGTCAACCTTTGCTGAATTTTCTAAACTATCCTAAATCACTAAATCGCAATGTTGAAATGATGGATTCTAATTTTGGAATTCTATTATCCATGTCATCAATAAAATAATGAATAATATATATATATATATATATATATATATATATATATGGTTTTAATTGATTTTACTTGGAGAATTAACGATAACATTGATTTTTATGAAAGATTTTAAATTATTAAGAGTAATCTTAGTGATACTAAGAACACTTTATAGTACTTTCTATCTCAATTTTTTTCGATTCAGTCTTTCTCTGTAAATATTGCGATTAATAATACAAATTACCTTTTACCGAAAAAACAAACTTGATAGTACTATACTTTTTTTTGGGTTAAATACTGTATTTGTTTTAATACTCTTATACCTATTATGTGGACAAATGTGTATGTAACTTCAAATAAAATATATGTCGTTAGCCTGGGTGGTTGATTATACAGTCAACGGAAATATGCCCAAGAAAGCACTATTATCATCCGTCATTTTTAAAGCATGTAAATTCAAGCAGACCAAACATGCACTACAAAAAACACTCCATTTTTCGACGGAAATATCCGTCGCACAAAACAGAAAATTCCGTCGGTATTTTCAGTTTGCGACGGATTTCGACGGAATAAGTTCCGTCCGGTAATGGTTGTCGCAAACACATCCCGGTCGTGAATCCGTCGCATATTTGCGACGGAAAAACCCGTCGTAATTCAGTCGTTTTTTAGCGACGGAATATTCCGCCGGTAAACGCGACGGACTAACCGTCGCAATCTAGTCGATATGACCGACGAAAACTCCGTCGTTTTTCCATGGTAAACGCGACGGAAATTCCGTCGTTCAGTCGTCGCTCTCACCGACGGAATTTCCGTCGTATTTCCGTCGGATAATGCGACGGATCATCTATCGCATAATAGTCGCAAAGAGGGACGGGAGGATTGGTCAGATAATAGTCGCAAATTAGCGACGGCTTATAACGACGGATAGTTCCGTCGCTTCTTCTATGAGCGACGGAAGATATCCGTCGGATTTTTTCCGTATGCGACGGAAAAATCCGTCGCAGAAGAAATTTTTTTCGAAAAAAAAAATAAAAAATTTCGTTTTAAAAAATAATTATACATTTGAAAATTGTTTTATATATTACAAATTGAAAAAAAAACCGAAATTGTTTTATATATTACAAAACTGAAATCTAACGAAATAAATTGTCCGGAAAATCATCGAGATTTTGGGGATGTTGCTCGTCTTGATGAACCGATGGATCGGGATTGACGGCGGGACTCGGAGCAGACGAACCGGCGGAATCGGTCGGAGGCATAAAACGTTGCATCATCTCCTCTAACCGAGCGATCTTCGCCTGAGCTGCATCAAACTGAGCAATCTTCTCCCGAGCAGCTACAAGTTCCGCAGAAGTCTCCTCGTGTTTTCTCTTCAGCTCCTCGACTTCACGCGTCAGAGATACATGACGTACCACAGACGACGAAGATGCGTCACCACCCCCGAGCTGACTCGCCAACGCACCAATCCCGTAAATCCGACCTTTCGCATCGGGAGGAACGACCTTCAAAACAATATGTAAATAATATTTAAACTCTAACATGTTATATTATTTAAAATATAAAAATTACCTCGAGATACAAGCTGTTGATTTCCTGCGGAGTCAATTGCGTTGAACCGCTGCTCTCGTCCATCGTCATTCGATCGGTAATCTTCGATTGAATGGCCTCTTCAATTTCTTGGGCACGATGATCTACGTACGTCCCATCCGATCGACGATGCGTGTCTTGTAAGACACGCAGAGCAGACGGTTGAACGCCTTCTTTCTCGGCCTAAACAAGTTATACAAAAATATTAGTAAAATTTAAAAACAAATAAATCAATTTTCACAAAATACTTACAATATTGAGAGCAACTTTAGCAAACGATCTTCTCCCCGCAGTGTGAGTTCCTGGGGCACGGTCGGAAGCAGACTTCGCCTTTCGATTCGTCGATGCGATCCGACTCTTCTCTTGAGATTCCTCTGAATCCCATATTACCTCGAGCTGCGCCCAGATGTCTAAACTAATCCAGTCCGGCTTCTTCCGCAAGAATTTCAACCTATAAAGGTTATCTCGCAATCTCGCACCGAGACAATCCTTCCACGCACGATGGACGACATCATGCACAGAAGGATCCCAGTAATAAGATTGCTTTAAACAATATGTGTTAGTTATTAATTACTAAAAAAGATATATTAAACAAAAAACGAACAAGTAATTTGTCAATACCGCAAAAGCAGCAAACCATCGTGCCAAGACATCTTGCGGGACCCGAGAGATGCTACGCCATGGGCCATGATAATCAGAACGGTAGATCGTTTTGATACTCTCAACCAACTGATCATTCCGATCAAACCTATGATATTCAAAAACATTAATTAAGTTGAACGATGGACGATTTTGATCGGAAACGAAAGTGGTGTTAGAATATACTTACCACAACGCTCCATCAACCGAATCAGGATTGATACAAGGTTGTTGTCGTCGACTCTCTGATGCCAGGATCTCTCTAAGAGAGATCCCCGCATAAACAGAGCGATGGCCGGAACCTCCGGCCTCAAATGAAGCCTGTGGAGTACCCTGGCCAGTGAAACGTTGATCCAACTGCAGTGGATCAGGGGTTCCGCGTGGATCAGGGGTTCCGCGTGCCAGCGCATATGTGATGCAGTCTTCTCGGATTGATATAACCGCTTTAATCGATCCGTTAATGGCATATAAAACATTCTTTTAAAAGGAATTAACTTGCCTTTTTTTGAAGATTTCCGTCGTGGTCGGTATCTGTCTTTGTTACAGAACCGACATTGCATCAGATCTGAATCGTCTTTCCAGAAAATCATACAGTTGTTCTCGCACACATCAATCTTCTGATACGGTAAACCCAACGTCCGCATTAAACTCTTAGTTTCATAATAAGATTCAGGTGCAGTGTTACCTTCTGGGAGATAATGTTTAAACATCTGGGTGAAACCGTCCATACACCTTTCTGGAAGATTATAATCTGTCTTCATATTCATCAACTGTGAAGATAATGATAACCTTGAAAGACCTTCGACGCATCCATCGTATATCGCCGTATTCGCCGTATGAAGCATACCATAAAACCTTTTTGCTTCTACGTTGGGTTCCTCCTCCATGTGGGGCGATGGAACAATGTTGGGAAATGCATCACTCACCATTTCCGTGTATGGATTCCTTATTTCTTCTCCAAATGTCATCTCCGACGTCGTATTATTGATTTCTTCATATCCAACCATATGTACATCTTGTGATGATGATGTATCATAGGTTTCTCCATGTGCAAGCCAAACAAAATAATTCGGCATGAAACCTTTACGATATAAGTGATTCCACACTTCACTCAAACTCCGCCATTTTTTATTCTGGCACTTTACACACGGACAAGGCAGCTTTTCGCTCTCCAAATACGACTGATTTGACGTGGCAAACAACATAAAATTTTGTAACCCTTCTTCATATTGCTTTGAGTTTTGATTCGTAATAGAATCAATTCTTTCATACATCCATTGTCGAGAATAAAACGACATTTTTCTTTTGACACTTTCTATTTTTTTTTCTCTTTGGTAAAGAGACTACATGCCGCGGCTGTTAAATAGATTCGAACGTGCGACGGAAATGCGACGGAAATGCGACGGACTCCAATATTGCGACGGACGCACAACAGAATGCGACGGAATTAGGTCAAAACGAATAAAACGTGTTTAACTACCTGCGACGCACCGAATCCGTCGCAGTCCCGACGGAAATGTCTGTCCCCATCCGTCGCTATGTTTGTGCGACGCAATATATCCGTCCCACTCCGTCGCATAATTTTCCGACGAAAGTTCGGTCGCAAATATCGGTCGCAGTCCGTCGCAATCCGTCTGACAAAATTACCGACGGAAATATTCGTCGGTTGTTGTCGAAATGTTTCGACGGATTGAGCGACGGGTTACGACGGATGCAAATCCGTCCCATTACCGTCGTTGTCCGTCGCAAATATCTAGCGCGACGGAATTTCCGTCGCATAGTCCGTCGGTATATACAGTTTTTCTTGTAGTGATGTGCTATGTACATAATGTTTGATATTTTTATCAAAACTTTTACAAAGCGTCGGTTTACATTGATTCCAATTGAAAACCCTCACAATTTCCAACGTTTACCCCCTTACTCATTATTACATATATACATATACATACACGTTCTGGACTCTGAATTCATACGTCATGCGTCATGTGCATCAAGACTGAGATTATATATTGTAATGAGCATATATTTTGATTAATACGTCAACATTGTACCTTGTCATCAAGACAACGGAAATTTTCATGCATTGAAAATGATTGAGAAATTAAATTTACGTGGCATTTACAAATTACTATACTTTCTACTCGTTTTGGGTTTTCATATTGTATGGTTTGAGAAATTGAACGGGTTTTAGGTGATATATATGGACAATCCTTTTGGATGTTAGTGCTCCAATTTTTTTTAGACATAATATAAAATTTCAAGGACAAACGTGTGAATGCATTTTGGTTGAGTATACTAAGTCGAAAATCAGAAAGGATTATACAAATTGTCGCTCCGTACGTAGAGGATGTATTAGTTAAGATTTGAGGGTTACGTAAGAAGCCATGCAGAAAACGACAAAACAGTGATCGTCACTTTTGCGTGCATGGGAAAGGTTCCTTCGGCCAACCAGGGAGGCTGCCACGTAGACCTCGATCGTATCTGTTGTCTTTGGCTTTTACAGCTTTTTTGACCAAACTTATATTTTATCAATAAACATCGCCAATAATTTCACCTTAATTTTCCCCCATTAACCAACTTGTATTAAAATCTAATCTCCCCCTTTGTATGGACGGACGTTACATAACCAACCAAATTTACTCGTCCAATTTGGAATAATTAACCTTTCTTGGCATGAATTAATACCCTAGAAAAGTACAATTAATTAGTTATATATAAATACATATGTTTTTATGCGTTGAGAATTATAAATTGAGTTTATACGTCTAGGTTTTCTGTTGTGTCAAAAGTTATATTCTTTAGAAAATTTAAAAATTACCAGAATTAAATTAATTACGCTGTATATTTAAATTCTTATTATTATTAATAACAATAATAATTGTTTTACAATTTTTCATCTTCTTATTATCAATAATAATGATAATAATTGTTTTGCAACTTTTCATAGTATGAGAACTTTCTCTACATTTGAATTTTTTTTTAACTTTTACGAAGGTGACCATGCCCAGACAATGATAATTCGATATTCGAAAGTGATATTGTATACAATACTAGGAACACAAGCAACGTATACAGAGGCAAATACATCATACATCTGAGCATTCTAAATAATTTTTTTTGGAATCGAAGTAAAAAAGAAATGTTTATATCAGTTCCAGATATATATATATATATATACATATATTGTATTCGTGAGTATACTCTGATACATATACAAATTAAAACAATGCAATACCGAACTAATCATGGCGATTTGGTCAGCTAGAAGAGGACAAAAGAGTTTAAAAATCATCGAAACCTAAATGCCGATCCATGTAAATACATATATATATATATATATATATATATATATATTCAACGTATAAAAGAACAATTTATCTGATTTCACCAACTCCGGGAAACATTGGATAGACATTATTACCTGAACGGAGACACTACCACGGCTTTTATGCCTTGACACATGAACCCCCCGGTCCATATTTTAATTAATGCTCACGCGTGAAAATGTGTATGAAATCGCCATATTCTGTAGTTATTTTCTGCTCCAATATTCGGAGAAAACAATCATTATAATATAACAAGATATTGGAAATGGCAATACGAATGATAAAACACATCCCCTGCAATTACCAAAAAAAAAAAAAAAAAAACATCCCCTGCATGGAAATTACGTCAGCGGACGTACGAATGTACGTCGTAGCCGTAGACTTTCTCGAGGCAAGGGACTTTTATGTACACATTCTTCATCGTGTATATGTAGGAATTACATACACCTATATATATATATATATATAAACACGCTAGTCAAACAAAATATAATTAAAAAAAAGGGAATAGAGTGTTGGGCGAAGGAATTATATATCATCATTAATTTTTTTTTTATTGTTCTCACTTTCAAGTCTCTCCACGAAAACTGTATATAAATACCAAGTCTTAACCGCGAGCTTGGTATTCGTTGTGAGATCAGACAAAACTAATTAAACCTAGAGAGAGAAAGAACACAAAGACAGAGACAAGAGAGAGAGATGGGAAGATCTCCTTGTTGTGATGAGAATGGTCTGAAGAAAGGGCCATGGACTCCCGAAGAAGACCAAAAGCTCGTCGAGCACATTCAGAAACATGGCCATGGAAGCTGGAGGGCCCTCCCCAAGCTTGCAGGTTTAGTTAATTCCTTGATGATTAAATTCATTTTTTAAAAAACAAAATTGGTTGGACGAAAAATATAAACTTTTTTTAGCGTTTGGTTTTGTTTTCGGACCGGTATTTTCAGGTCTTAATCGATGCGGGAAGAGTTGTAGATTGAGATGGACGAACTATCTGAGGCCGGATATCAAGAGGGGCAAGTTTTCTCCGGAGGAAGAACAGACCATTCTCCATCTCCATTCCATTCTTGGAAACAAGTAAGTGGCTCCAATCATGCCTTCTTGCTTGTCTTCCAAAAGTCGAAACTCGAAACGAAACGATAGATTTTGTGGTATTATCAATTATCATTTTATTTATCTTATTACTGGTTTTAATTTATGGATATATATACTATGTCGATAAACGTTTCAAATGCTTATTTCTATCATGCAGATGGTCGGCTATCGCCACGCATTTGCCGGGACGTACGGACAACGAGATCAAGAACTTTTGGAACACCCATCTGAAGAAGAAGTTGATCCAAATGGGCATCGATCCGACGACTCATCAGCCGAGAACCGACATATTTTCAAGCTTACCTCAGCTCATAGCCTTAGCCAACCTAAAAGACCTCATGGAACAAACATCACAATACTCGTCCATTCAAGCCGAAGCCACTCAACTAGCCAAGTTCCAATACCTCCAATGCCTCCTTCAGGCCTCGGCCTCCCTAAACGGTAACATCAGCGGTAACAGTCCGACCAATATCCTCGACATCGATCACCACCATGCCATGAATCTCTTGAACTCCATGGTTTCTTGGGACAAAGACCAAAACCCATGTCTTAACCCGACCCAGATCGAGGTTATCGATCAAAATCAAGATTTATTTTCATTCGGAACCACCACTAATCCAACCACTCAACCACTCCAACAACAATATTCTATGGACAACACTCCTCCCCCCAATGAACTATCACAAGGTGACCCACTTCTTCTACACGTCCCTTTCAGTCTACAAACTTCTTTGAATAGCGACGACGATCACTTGATAAACCAAATGCCCGTACCATTCGACGCCGTGGTCAAACACCCATCTCATGATGATGATCACCATCGCCATCATGATGATCCATCATCATGGGTTCTTCCTTCTCTTATAAACCACAACCCTAATGACACCATCACTACCTCTCTTCCTCATCATCGTAACATGATAAGCGATTCGTCGTTGAGCAACAACAATCCGGCGGCCGGAGAGGCGAGTAGCAGCTCGAGCTACGGCGGCGGAGGGTCGCCCTATTGGCCGGACTTTTATTTCGATGAAAATCTCATCCACGATATTTCTTAGCCTTTGCCATAATATTTTATACGTCTCGTATGTGCGTATACGTATACTAATTATGCAAGTGGGAATCTGATTAGCATGCCGCTGAGTTTTTTTTTTTTCCTTTTAAAATATAGATTTTTGTTTATTTTCTTGTTGTAAAAGTGTGGTCTGCGTATACGTGCATTTCTGTTTACATTTATATGTGTAAATTAGTCACGATATATATGTTAATGATTTGTTGTAATACATCTGTACATGACTTTGAGTTTAATGTATATTTTAGTTCATTTTGTCTAAACCCCAATTCCATATATTTTAGTTTGTTTAGACATAATTTTTCAGAATTTTTTTTATATAAATTTTATGAAATTTAATTTTCTCGAAATGCATTGTATATATTTTCATTTCAATTCTTAGCTTTGTTATCATAATTTTGTGGATCTGGTCATGATTATTGTCACGGTAATATTTCCGTATATACCACTAATAACGATAATTAAACAACTTATTCTTGTAATATATATATATATATATATATATATATATATAATCTTTCGTCAATTGTAGTATATAGTAGATGTAAATTGGACAACGTCTTGGGCGAAACATGAATGTTGCGTTTGAATTAAATTTAAAGATTTTTAATAAGGTCATAACATATATAATTATATTGTTAATTAAGCTAATATATAATCATATTGCAAAAAGGTGTGTGTATGCGATTCTGCATGAATATATATATATACAAATACACACACATATATATATATATATAATATGATTATATGAGGTTTCTAGAAAAAAACAATATACTCAGCAACTACTTTGAAAGAGGCATCGAGTTTCCTGGCTGGGTGGTTAGACAACATTTCTTCATTTTCTTTCACGATTTTGACAGATAGTAATCCGAAATTAACTGATTATTTTATACCATTTAATTAATCGGATAATTGAATCAATAAATTAACTGATTTTGACAGATAGAATAATACATATATTGTCATTTAAAGACGGAAATAAATACAATGTACCCACGTGGGAAGTTTGATATGATAGTTACCCACACTTGGCTAAGGGTACTTAATATCTTGAAATTAGTCCATTGATTAATTCCGGCTTCGTGATTTAAATGTATACTATCTCAGAAAAAAATGATTCCAAATTAATGTGTAACAATTCGTAGGCCGTTTTAACCAAAAAAAAAAAACAATTCGTAGGCCGGGGACCATATAAACCCTTCAATTTATTATAACTTTCATATTATTTTTTTCTATAATAATACACTAAATCGTATTAAATTCCATATTAAACCATGAATTTCAAAGTTTTATAATGGATTGATGATAACTAACAATCAAAATCGAGAGGAAAAACGACTTGGTGTTAACAATGTCGTTAAAATGTCAAAAAACTCCTTGTTTAAAATAGAATGTATTCGATTTGGTATGTTATTATAAAAATAAATAACGCTTACATATTAAGTTGGAAATCAAGAACAAATTGAAGAATTTATATATTAGTTTTTCTTATTTTTTTAATTATATGTGTAAATTTTAAAAATTCAATTTTTATAGTATAAGAAGGGATAAATCTATAAGATATGGCTCTGTAAAAGATAATTTTGATTAATCCAGTAAACAAAATGTATTATATTTAGTAAGACACTAATTATCTCTCTCAAGTGTAGTGTAAAAAAACCCGAATTAACTCACATACAAAGAAAAGGTGAAGCTAGTTTTTTTTTTTCATTTTATTTATTCATGCCCCGATAATAAAATAGGACCACTTTTCACGTGGTCACTGGGATTAGGTGCTTAGTTTCTTCTTAATTAATATCATTACCTAATCTCTCCCGCCATTGTTAATAATATATATAATTGTATATTTCCTTTCAAATAATATATATATATATATATATATTAATCGTACAACTTACAATAACTTTACGAAGGTCGATAAAACCTTATAATGAGCTTAGGGAGATTCAAGGAGGATAAGAAATCGTACGGACTTTTAGCTGTTTCAATAACATTGTAATGATGTTCGGTATAATTGATATAAATACATAGCCATTAGCCATGGAATAATATAATACTGAATATTTAAATACTACTAATCTTGGAAATAAATGGCTGCAAGTCTATGAGCAACCCAAACCAATAAACTCAGAGACTCTAGAGGTTGAGTATTCTCATCTTGGATAAAAAAACGTCGAAAGAGATCCACCGAAATTCGATGTGTTTCGTCCGTTGATGAAACACATCGAATTTAAATTCCGACTAAAATTAAATTGATCTAACTCATGTTCAAGAATTTGGATCACTCCGGGTGGATTAAACGAAAAGGATTTAGGGATGCCCCTCCACGGTAATGTTGTTCATCGAGAAAACTACTCGCGGGTTTAGATCGAAAATGACCGAACGTCTCTATTTTGGTTAAACGATTGGACATGGTTAGGGCCACTTATCAAGTATAAATAGACCCTCGACTGCCGAAATATTGCTCGGCCATAAAATGGTAATGTCCCTCGCCACAAATAGTGTCTTCTCTGCAGTGTAGGTCAAACAGCTGTGTATTGCTTTTAAATTTCGCGTATCCAATTTTTTCCATTATATTACAATATTTTTTTATATATTTGCATATATCAATTGATTTCATAGATTTTAATTACGTATCGAATATTTAGTGTAACATATGATTATATTGACGTGTATAAATGAAAATGGATGCGATAAATGTGGACATGCACCATTCATCTGATTTGGAATTTTCTTGGTAGAGACTATTTGGCATTTCGGCATATGGATTTTGTGGGTATAGAACTATAGATTTAGATGTATGTATGTGCCATAAAATTACATGGATCCCTCTCATCTTACATTTCGGGATACAAAAATTACAAATTACATTTTTTTCTCTCTCTAATGACCCTACTTTATCCCATAAAAATATATATAACCAAATCGAAACAAACCAATAATATATTATGTATAAAATTATACTCTATAAAAAAAGATTATATATAACTTTCGGTAACCGAATTCATCGAATTTAAATGTTGTATAAAGATAGTCAGAAAAAATTGAATGAAAATAAAAAATATATTTAGAATAGAAATATTCGTTAAATCGAATTCGAATCAAACTAAAAAATAAACCAAGTTTGATAAAAAAAAATCAAATGAAATGGGAGATTGAATCATCGAAATAAAAATTAGATTGAAACAGAGGTGCAATGAAACCGACCGCTGCTGGTGTGAGAGAATGTTTTAGTGATAAGAAACACTTATTTATTACTTCATTGATTATGGCAACACCCAAAACAGGAAAAGATGCACAATTTTTGGGGTAATTATTATTCCGAACGAATTTTTGCATTTTAAAAAAAATTAAAAATAACAGTTCAACCACGTGAAATAACGTAGAATCGAACTATTAATCATTATTGTTATTGTGATCAATTATAAATTCAAATATAATGATAATCGAAGTTCCAAACTCATATATTGCAAAAATTAAACAATAGTTTTTTTACTATATAAAATAAAAAACATCGTGTTAAAATTTGTAATTTTAAAAGATTTAATAAATGCAAATAATATTTTTATAATTATCAAACAAATATCTTGAATATTCGAATCACGGAATCCGAATTCCGACTTATAAATAATCTCAAATTATAAGTCTGATTTTGAATTCAAATTATGGAATAATTTTAAAAAATATTTAGAAAAAGAGAGAAAAGGCTTTTAAATGGCAAAAGGTAAAGGGGTGAGCACACAGACACATCCCCATCACTTTGCTAATATATCTCCTCTCCCATATCTAAAACTTCCAATAAAATTTCGGAATCACATACCCCAATATAATATTTTTTGTTTTGGGTCAATTCGACACCCAAATACAGCCATATGATTTGAAATATATATCACTCCAAATTTAAATTTTAAATTCAAGGCAAAACAAATGTTGTGCTGTTTATCCAAATTTGGATACCTAATATAATATTTGTATCATCTTCATTCCTTATTGCCAACACCCAAAAACCTAAAATTAAAAAGGTAAACTATCCACGGGGTTGTGAATATCTCGCTTAAACCAAATATATAATCCTACTAATTTATTTCATTTTTTTATGAGTACAAGTTATGCATAATTTCTCAAATTATGTGATTGTATTCGAGAAATTTGGAAGCTGGGCCAAGGGTCTGAGTTTTTTTTTTTAAACTCAAATGGAATAAATATTTTTATATAATTATATCCAAATTCAATAAAAATAATCTGAAAATTATAAATTTTTTACATTTGACCAATAAAAACTAATTTGAAGCGAATTTGAAATAAAGTTATAATCCAATATAATAGGCATAAATGTTTTAAAATCTAAAAATAATAAGTAGATGGATCTAGAAATGGTGTGAGGGAATGTTGTTTTGTGGCATTTGCATTGGATAATACTAAGGGGAAAAAAAATAAGAAAATACAGACAAAAGCCAACAAAAAAAAAGTTGTGGTGGAAAATTTTCCAATCAATCTCATCGTGTGAATTGAATCCTCCTCCCACTGGCTCTATCCAAGCTCCGTTCTTTTTTTTTTTTGGTTCTTTCTAAAAGCTTCAAGCTTTTTGATTTCTGGGCTTAGAAGAGAATCTCTCGAGAAAGCCGAAGGAAGTGTATGTATGTAGTTTGAATGCAATAAATAAGAAAAATGGGGGGAATAAATAAATAAATGTACGAAAATGTTTATTGCTTTTTGCAATTTGTCCGAAATTCTCATTCTTTTGAGTGAATAATTCCCACGAGTGCGGTTCCATTTCCAGAGAGGCAGAGAGAAGGGGAAAAGCTATTGTAGAAGATAAGATCTTTCCCCCATCAAACGCTTACTAAAAAATCTCTCCTTTTTTTGGGGGGCTTCCTTCTGCTAAAACAGAGAGAAATAAGCCGCTAAAGGGTTTTGATTCTGAGTAATACGGATTTCTTTTCGAATTGGGTATTTCACATCGTCGAGGATGGTTTCAGTTTCAGAGATGTCGAACAGTGGTGGTGGTGGTGGTGGTGGTGGGTGTAGTGTTGTATGGTTCAGGAGAGATCTTAGGGTTGAAGATAATCCGGCATTAGCAGCTGGTGTAAGAGCAGGTCCTGTAATCGCGGTCTTCGTCTGGGCTCCTGAAGAAGAAGGTCACTATTACCCAGGAAGGGTTTCGAGATGGTGGCTGAAGAACAGCTTGGCTCAGCTCGATTCCTCTCTTAGGAGCCTTGGCACTCGTCTCGTCACCAAGAGATCCACTGACAGTGTCGCTTCCCTCCTTGAGGTCGTTAAAGCCACTGGTGCTTCTCAGATCTTCTTCAACCACTTGTATGGTCTGTTCTTGTTCTTCCATCCCTTCTCTTGTTTTTTTTTCCTTCTGTGCTTTGCGTTTTCTTTGCGATTCGAATTGTGTTAATGCTATTTGGTTTCATGGGTCATATAAAAGATGGCTTTTTTATGATATAAATGTTCTGTGCTCTTCTGGGTTAGACTTGATTTTGGCCTTAATGGAGTCAGTAATGTTTCTCTTGCCCTGTGATGACCAATATCTTTGTGTTTTAGCATCATGTATATGAGATCAGAGGGTCTGAGACCGCAACCTTTGCTCATGTATAGCAATTTCTCGGAACATATGTTCTGTTTCTTGTATATATGGCCAACTGTATCCACTCTGAGCATTTCAACGTCTGTCGTTCAGATCCTTTGTCGCTTGTTCGTGATCATCGTGCTAAGGAGGTCCTGACAGCGCAAGGAATAGTCGTCCGATCGTATAATGCGGATTTGCTTTACGAGCCTTGGGAGGTGAATGATTCACAAGGCCTTCCCTTCACGACATTTGCTGCCTTTTGGGACAGATGCCTTAGCATGCCTTATGATCCCGAAGCGCCTCTTCTCCCACCCAAGAGGATCATTTCAGGTTTGTTTGTGGCCATGTTCTTCCTTCCTGCTTCTCTGAAGCTGAAAACGAATCTTCATGATCCGTTTTAATTCTCTTAATGTTGTAGGTGATGTGTCTAGTTGTCCTTCAGACACATTGGTATTCGAAGACGAATCAGAGAAAGGAAGCAATGCCCTTCTAGCTCGAGCATGGTCACCGGGCTGGAGCAATGCTGACAAAGCACTAATGACATTCATAAATGGGCCATTGATTGAATACTCCAAGAACCGTAGAAAAGCCGATAGTGCCACAACCTCATTTCTTTCTCCCCACTTGCATTTTGGGGAAGTGAGTGTGAGAAAGGTTTTCCATCTTGTTCGAATCAAACAGGTCTCATGGGCAAACGAAGGAAACAAGCCCGGAGAAGAAAGCGTGAACCTTTTCCTCAAATCAATTGGTCTCAGGGAATATTCTAGATACATGAGCTTTAACCATCCATATTCCCACGAAAGGCCGCTTCTCGGCCATCTAAAGTTCTTCCCATGGGTTGTGGATGAGAACTATTTCAAGGCATGGAGACAAGGCCGAACAGGCTATCCATTGGTCGACGCTGGGATGAGAGAGCTATGGGCTACCGGTTGGTTGCATGATCGTATTAGAGTAGTTGTTTCAAGCTTCTTTGTGAAAGTGCTTCAGTTACCATGGCGATGGGGAATGAAGTACTTTTGGGACACCCTTCTGGATGCAGATTTAGAAAGTGATGCCCTTGGCTGGCAATACATTACCGGTACTCTCCCGGATAGTCGTGAGTTTGATCGTATAGATAATCCACAGTTTGAAGGGTATAAATTTGACCCGCACGGGGAATACGTGAGGCGATGGCTTCCGGAACTTTCTAGACTCCCCACAGAATGGATACACCATCCATGGAATGCTCCCGAATCTGTGCTCCAAGCTGCCGGTATCGAACTAGGATCAAACTATCCACGACCCATTGTGGGAATAGATGAAGCAAAAGCCCGGCTGCATGAAGCGCTTTCACGGATGTGGCAGCTAGAAGCTGTTTCGAGAGCCGTGATGGAAAACGGGACAGAAGAAGGACTGGGCGATTCTTCCGACTTGGAACCAGCTCCTATTGCATTCCCTCGGGACATTACAATGGAAGAGCCTCAAGAAATCCAAGAACCAACTAGACACAACCCTGCTGCTGCACCTACCAGACGGTACGAGGATCAGATGGTTCCAAGTATTACTTCTTCTTTGATCAGACTTGAGGAAGAGGAAGAGTCTTATGTCGAGTTGAGAAACTCTGCAGGAGACAACAGAGCAGAAGTTCCAAGGAACATGGACATTAATCAGATCCAACAGCCAAGAGTTGAACCAGCACCGAACCAGGTGTCTGCTATGCCAGAATTCAATATCAGAATAACGGTGGAGAACGCAGAAGAAGATTCAACGGCTGAATCTTCGAGCAGCGGCAGAAGAGAGAGGGACGGGGTAGTGGTCCCAGTCTGGTCTCCAGGTTACTCAGAACAGTTCTCTGGTGAAGAAAATGGAATTGCAGGAAGCACAACATCTAGCTACTTGCAGAACCACCAGCAAATACTGAACTGGAGACGGCTTTCTCAAACCGGGTATGTTATTTGAATGCCAAGTTCTGGTTTCTCAGCAAGAATCCAGTTAAAAATTTTCTTCTTTCAGAAAATTCCAATTAAAATTTCTATAGATTAACCCAATGACACCGGTCTAATCAAAGCCGAGTTCTAAAGTTTCTGGTTTGGACTGTTTGGTTTACAGGTGAAGGGCAAAACCAGAGGGGATTAGAAGAGCAGAAGACGGGGGATATTACAGGGCTTTATCCCCAGCTAAACCGGTTGGAAAATCAGGATACCTTTGGTTTGGTTTAATGCATTTATCCGGTTATGGAGCTGAAGAACTGGCCCCGGAAAGCAGATCTGATATACATTTTATATGTTTCCATCTTGTAATCATATACAGAAACATAGCCTTTGTTGTATAGTCTGTACTTTGGCTCTGGTAATAAACCTGGCTCGTGTCGAAACATGATATATCACAATTTTCACTGATGGAAAGCAATTTCTTGGTAATAACAGAAACCCATATGACATGGTAACAGAAGTTTTCCAGATCCAAACTTGAAGGAGAAACAGAAACACGATAGAAGAAAAGAGTACAAATGATGATAAAATTCTTCAGCGATGCTAAAGGAACCGAAGCACGAGCCACTCGTTCCCATCTGCCAATGCCTTGGCAGAGCACGCAAGGTCTGGATTCGGATTCTCTGAATTCGCCTTGAACGATCAGCTCCTTGCACCGCACTTGCCCATCATCAGCTCTGCAGGGTTAGAACGATAACTAAACCATAAATCCCATTCTGTATGTCGAGAGAAGAAAAACGCGAAGAAACTAAAAAGGGTTAGGGCTTTTCCCCTCGATCGGGTTACCTCGGGTTGAGGCTCATTGCCTTTAGATTGTTCACCTGTAAGAGGGAAAAAAATAGACAAAGGTTTAAGCTTTAGAGCTAGTGGCCAGATTACAATCAAGTCTTGGAGATACAGTGTTATCTTACCTCCTTCCTCTGGAAGATCTGAGGTCCACAATGTGAGATTATCCCTTAGAAGCTGCATGATAAGGGTGCTGTCTTTGTAAGACTCCTCGTTAAGGCTGTCGAGCTCGGCAATGGCCTCGTCAAACGCTTGCTTTGCCAAGTGGCACGCTCTGAAAGTGCCAAGAAATGGACGACGAGCAACATTGGTTCAGAGTTCAACATTTCATCACTTGATACCACAGAATACAGAAAGACAAAAAAAAAAGGTATCGTTTCCGGAGGGCAGAACCGTTCTGGGGAGTTCAGGATTTCGTAATAGAAAACAGAGAAGTTGAGAGCGAGGCCGAGTCTGATTGGATGAGTGGGAGCCAGATCAGAGTTGGCAGTAGTGGATGCAGCCTATGGAATGAAACCGTAGAGATTTGTCGATGAGAATTGTTTCGTTCCTTCAAATCATTAAAAGTTTCAGAGAAAAGTCAGAAATCGGAAACGAAGAGCACACCTCGTAGGCTTTGAGTGATTGATCGGCAGCCTCCTTACGATCATCGCCAGATTTAAACTCTGCCAAGTAGCGGAAGTAATCTCCTTTCCTGTCCAAAAGGCAAAACACAGCCCATTGAATGACTAGATCTGATAAAACAATTCCATATGTTGTACTAAACCAATCACAAGAAAGGGGTGAGGGCTCACATCTTGTAGTAGAAAACGGTGGACTCTCCAGAGGTAGCGGACGGGATGAGATGCTTATCGATGACAGCCAAAATGTCATTGCAGATCTTGGAGAGTTCGTGTTCGACCCTTTGCCTGTAATCGCTGATCCTCTTCACATTCTGCTCGTTTCCCTTTGCATCTTCCTTCTGCTCGATCGAAGAGAGTATCCTCCAAGACGCTCTT